>NW_006767447.1:429104-433136 GCF_000264995.1 Punctularia strigosozonata HHB-11173 SS5 | reverse complement strand
TTTTGAAGACCATCTGAGCTTCGATCCATCGAGAAGCGGCACGCTCGTACTTGCGTACAAGCATTCAGCGATTCCACGCCGGTGTAGCCCATCCAGATGGTGTATTTGAGAGTTGATCACATACAACCGTTGAAAGTACTTCACAATTCCGTCAGTGATCTCTTCTTCGTTCAGGCGGATAATCACTTACACCGCTAACACGCAGCCCGGCCACGAGGTGGTCCAGTGCGCTCCAGAGGCACTCGCATCCTTCTCCATCTGAAAGGCCAAAACACGCACACTTTCGCGGGTGGTATATGATTTGACATAGCCATTGGTGGCCAAACGCGTGGAACACCGAGATCGTGAACACTATGCGGTCGCGGTAATCTGGTAGGAGGTCCCACTTATAACAGCTTCGATGCAACTGACAGCCTATGTCGTATAACACACCCGCACGGAATGTTGCCGGCACGTGGCGGAAGAACTTGTCAAGGAGTGCAATGGCATAATGCTGACGTTCGCCTGCGCTGGTCATGTTCGCAAGCCAGAGAACGCGATCATGACGGCATACGAGAGCCATAAGCGCAGTGTCGTCGAAGAATTGAGTGCTCGCCTTCTTGCGCGCTTCGTCCGCGGCCTTGAATGAGGATTCGCAACCGTCGAGGACGGAATTGGGCAGCTTGATTGGACCCTCACATTTTTCCTCGACTTCGTCTTCGACCGCCTCTGCGAGATCCCGTTTCTTGGCTTTGTTTCGGGGACTGGTCGTAACGCCTGCTGAGGCGTTATTGGATCCCTTTTGCGTCCGTTTAGGTCGCTTCTTCTCTGCCATAATGCGTTCCATAGCTTTGATCTCAAACTCCTGAAGGAACACGGACGCTGGATGGTGCTGCTCTGGGTCGCGTCGCCCAGTCGCGCGTCGCTTTTGCGTAAAACAAGCATCTAGACAAATGATAGCATCCACACTATCAGCACAGCAGTTAGTCGCAGACGAGACGTGCACATTAGTTTGACTCACCTCAGTGGCTCCGTCTCTCGTCCGCTTCCACCGAAACATAGTATACAGCGAGATCGTAAGTAATCGCTGACACGATCGCCTTCCTCTCTGCGAGCCCGATAGTCGCGTTGGCCATCGTGGTTGCCGTCTCGACTCTGGTCTGTGGAAACACCCCAGGTGCGAGCTTGACCGTTGCAAGACGCCCCCTCCGGGACACCAAAGTCCGATTGTCTTGGGTGGCGATGATGCTCGTTGTCTTCATCTTGCATCAAACATGTCAAGCCAGAGGATCCTTCGATGGTTCGTGAGTTTATCCAGTTCAACTGCAAGCACAAGTTGGACGTACTCTTTGGGACTTCACTACCAGGGGCTCAACAATTGCGGTTGTCAACAGCATCACTGTGAAGGGCCCACTCGACGGAAACACAGCCGGTGAGAACTTGCCCGTCACACGGTTCGCCATCTGGGACGTTAATATCGGATTGTCCCGGACAGGAATGGTGCCTATCCTCTCTGTCTTGTGTCAAACATTCCATGCCAGCGGATCCTTCAAGGTTTCGTGAGTTTCTCCATTTTATTGCGAACACAAACTGAACACACTCTTGGGTTCTCCGGCCGCACACTTTCTCGGATCCGAGAGGGCATGCCTTGACCGTTCCACCGCTTCTGATGTCCGGTGCCGTACCGTGTCAATCAAGTAGTTGTACCAAGTGAGGGAGTTACCGAATCGCCTTCGCAGTGAGTCCTGTTTGTCAGACATTCAGAGACCATGAAGCCCTTTCGGTAGAAATACTTTACTAACCCTCGACGTAACCTTGTATTGTCGTACACTCAAGAAGGACTCTAACGTAGCGGCTAAAGCCGTAACATTCGGCGAGATGTTCACAAAGAGGGTAGCCACGAGTTCCAGCATGTTCATATCGAACGCTACCGAGGGTGCTTGAGGCGCGCAAGGGAATAGACCATGAGCCAGTAGACGTCTTGCCGCAGACATACACTCGCATATCGGGATCTTCATATGTTTGAGTCCTACAGGTTTGTCTATATGCAAATCCGGGAGATAGAAAGCCGCGCTTACAATCGCCAAGACCTCGACTCTCCTCTGGCGCCCAACACACATACATTTCGGTGGGCGAGGGGCCTCCGTGGTCATATGCTCAGTTGCCCGTACGTATTCCATATATGGCTCCACCAAGTCGGGTACGGTGACGGTTCGCCACCGTCGCCATTGGTTTTCTTTCTTCCGCGCGTATCGCGCCTTGTCTAGCGCCACGAAGTCCTGCTCCTCCGCGACTGGGAAGTGTAGAGGCGAAGCGACCCTTTCTGGGTGCGGAGTGCGAGAAGGAGAAACCCCCGAGAAGGGATCATCATCGCGACTGGTCTCAAGAGGCTCGGGAAATCCTGCGCCAGACCCCGCGCTCGACAGTTCCTCGAGATTGAATGCTTCGTAAAACGAGTTTGCGTACTTCTTGTCGAACAATCCTTTCTGCACCAGGGTGCTTCCTGGAAATCCAGCAACCACAGGAGGGCCCGCTGAGTTCGTGGATTTCTTGCCCCTGCTGGGTCTGAGCCGTCCTTCCGCGATATTTGACAGTCCGGCGTTATCGTCGATATCTCCTTCACCGGAACGCATGAAAGATCGAGGAACCTTCATCTTGAATCGAAAGACACCCGCAAGGCAGACAATGAAAGAGAGCAACCCGCGAGGAGCCACGGAGGCCTTGTTGTAGGATCGTGGAAGGCGTGCGCTTGCAATGCCTGACCTACTGTTTGCGCGGCGTAAGTGAAAGCACATGCTTGGCAATGTGCCCGCATACCTGCGTCTTCTGCCAACAATGGGCCTTGGGGGAGCGGAGGGGGCGCACAGATGGCCGCTTCGACTGTGGGGGCAGCAACGGATGAACATGGAGCGCGTACGGCATAGTGTACACCTGATCATACCTTCGTCTTCCTCCGCCGAAGCGGTCTCAGAGGGCGGGTCAGGCAGTTATGTACGTGCTGGGACCTGCACAATGACGTCTGACGGCAAACAGCCACGGTAAAGAACTTTGCATCAAGGTCGTCGGTTGATAGCAAAGGTGTTCGCGTGACGGGCTCGGCGATCGCACCTCGCTGTTAATACGACCATGGACAAGAACTCTGGGCTCCTCTACGCCACACCCCGAGGGTACGGCTGGCGCAGGTCCGCAGGTCTCATACGAATCCCACGTTGTTCCCCATGGCGGTGAAGGTGGCCGGTTGTCAGAGTTATTTCCCCCGAAACAGTAGCATGGGACGGTTCACTATTGAATTCATGGAACATCCATGGAAAAAGCACTGCGGGAGAAGGTGTCGGAAGCTTTGTCCCTTATCTGATGGGCCGACGGGAAGCATGTATGCGACATGCGTTTATCTCATGTCCGTCATCTCACGGTCCCTTCATCCTGCTTCACCCCCAGGTCTTTAAGAAAGACTCATGCCAGGCTACATCCGGTTTTACTTGGGATTCCTCTGCTCTGGAAACATTCCTCCGCTATCGCCACCAATGACTTCCATGACCACCACGGGAAAGCTCACTGTTGTGGTCCGCATCGGAGACCATCAGGACCCTGTCGCTCTTAATGCTCAGGGCCCGCTGACAGTGTCATCGATCGAATACCCCGACTCGACCTCCAAGATGGCCTCCGACATCCCTCCAGCTATGGACATCATCCAATATGGCTGGAACAACGATCTAGACGACAACTCTGTGTTATTGGTGCAAATGGAGATCCCGGGACCGTCTACAAGCACGGTGAAATTCTTCCTGCAATACCAAGCTGTAGAGGAAGTTTCTGAGTTTCGTGCTCAGATAACGAGACCCTACCATTTTGTGAGTGAATCCTATCTCAAAGTAATAGTAGCTTTACTGAACAAGTGCTGCGTCTACAGATCTATGTCGATAACTCAGATGACCTGAACTCATTAAAGTCTGCAGAGAGGGTAGACCCTCTGACCGTTGGGAAATGGCTTCATGTGGCTTCCTGCAGGCACTCTGGAGGGCGTCACGCAAGGCGTTCGTGGGGTGTCTTCCT
>NW_006767447.1:407802-420934 GCF_000264995.1 Punctularia strigosozonata HHB-11173 SS5 | reverse complement strand
CATCCAGATCCTACGATTGCGTACAATGCGTGATTCTGACGTTCCTCTCCTAGGGCCGGTATCAACGATGAGACGTTTCGATGGTACTGGAGGCGGGGGATACCGCTCAAATGTGAGGGCAACCGAGCAAAGAGGGTAATACGGCGGAGGCCAGGTAGGGCGCCTGGGGCCGCAACTAACGACGGGACCGCTGCCGGTGCATCCCAGAATCCGTATGTAGGCTCTGCATCATGGGTACTGCATACATGAGGGTGGGCGGCCACTTTACGAGGACGAAGTAGCACAAAACGCCAATCCAGCCGTATTTTATTGCGATGGGAGGTGCAATATGGTAGCACCGGCCTCTCACATGCTGCTGGGATTGCGGTGCTCCCAAGTGCGCAGCGACATATTGGCTCGACCAAGCACAACAGGCTATATAATGTCAAACACGTTGCTGATAGAGTTACACATAATATACCCATGTCTAGGGGGTGACCAAGGTGCCATGGAACCACCTCCCCCAACCCTACTCAAAATTGAAGGGATCTACGCCAAGCCCGCAAACGGCCAATTCCTTATAGTCCAAACCTGCAAGTGGCAGGATATCTTCCTGAACACAAAGCCGGCACAGTGAGACGCGTGGGGCGAACAAGACATGGAAACATCTGTGATCATATACCCCCCTCGCCCAGCCAAGTTCGCCAACCCGGATGTCTGCGCTGAGTACCTCCTCGCCATGCTCAAATACCTGTGCCCCTCAGCCCAGGAGCGGTTCGGCCCTCCAGATGAAGAGACGCTGCGGGATATCCTTGTCAACCAACCAGCGTTGAACAACACCCACGTCGAGCCCTTCTATATGGTCACCGGCCTCAACCGCAATGTGGCACACACACTCCGCTCCCAATCCATATGGTCATCAAAAGTCGGGACATTCTTCGTCCTCCCGAATCCAGTACCAACCCCCACTTTCGCGGTATCAATCCAGGCTCTAACATGCCAAGACAACTTCTGGCATGTCCTCCGCAACGTCATCATCGACGTCCTGAAGACCGACCCTGGTGTCGTGAACATGATTACGGTCGGCGCAGCAGAGAACGACATCCACGACCAGGAGGGTATTGACGTCCTTGCAAAGACGACCCTGGACTCCGTCCACATCTGGCCTCTGCGCATACCCCAAGGAGACAACGACGCTGACGGCTACGAAAGACGTTGGAACCTCTACGTCAACTGCCCCATGCACAATGACCTCCACACGAACTGGGTCTCCCTGCTGCGAGGCATTGACTACAACAAAATGGGGCACCAGAACCGACGCCGGCATGATGTGATGCACTTACTGCTCAGGAATTGACCACCAGAGGTCCACCTGCGAGTTCCAAACACTCGCAAACTGGATGGACACTGATAAAACAGCCCCAAAAGCCCAGCCCAGACAGGGAATAGTCATCGCCATCAAACCCTCCAATGCCTCCCAACCCTGCAACGGCGGCAGCGGCAATAAGAACCGTGGCAACAACAGAGGAGGAAGGAATAGAGGTGGAAGAAGCAGAGGAGGTAACTAGAGTATACCCGTGGCGCGTCGCCGGGGCCCACCCGCCCCCAGAATGTACATAACTACCGTAAACGACCACTGTAGACCGCGATAAAAAGATATTACCTATGAACACCCCGAATCGATAACCCAGTCGCACAGGCGAGACGCCAAATGGATGCGGAGCAAAACAGACACATGACACGCACACCCGGAAAAGGCAAACACAGCCACCCACGCGTCAGCTATGACCCCAGGCGAAACAAACTATGAAACATAAGTAAACAGCGATAAGTGTTATGTCACTTAGGACTGAATCCCCTTAAATACAAAGGGCCACAATTTGATATCTGCAATCAAACCACATCCTGCCTCGACCCTCGGTTAGTGGCCATGTGAATCAAAGCAGGGAGGGACACTATAAAATATAGGCGGGGAATGTCGACCCTCCCAAAACAACCCCACACTCTCTTTAAACCGGTACGCTGAACCAAATGAGCGACTTAGACATGTCAACCTCACCTCCCAGCCCCCCCAGAAACCCCCAAAGCATGGCAACCCCCTTCAAAGCCGAATACACCCTAATTAGAGGGACAAGAATTATGGCGGGCAGATGCGATGGTCACTGGCAAGCTTACCAATTGACACCCGACAACCCGCACCCCCTACCTGGAACGGGGCCAAAGTACAGCTCTACAACAACCTGGGGGCGGTGGCATGGGGAACCCTGGAAATCGACCAAATAAATGACTACATTACCTTCTGCGTGACCGGGATGGGTACCTGGAGCATCACCAACATCTGCACCCACTCAAATCCCCCCACAATTGCTGAGGGCAAACAGTCAATCTATGCGACCACACTACTCACCATCCCAAGATCGGAGGAAAGAAACCTAGGCATACCATGGTGGCGCTGGCTTGTAGCACGGGCCAAAGGCCTCTTCAATCAAGATGTCCCGGTGGGCCTCAACGCGGAGTGGGCGGAGCCTATATAGTGTAGACACAGTTAGCGGCACCCAGAGCCCCACATGACACCCCTGATGCAATAAAAAGTGAAGGAGAGAGACGATCACACCGCTGCATGAGAATAAGAGACGGGGAGAGACCAAGAGGCCCTCTCCCGTGAGCAACGTCCCCGAGATGTGCAAAATACCAAGACTGACCGAACGGGAGCACACCCCACGCTTAACCATGTGGCACGCCCGATAAGGCAGGGGAGAGCATTAATACATGCCATGAGCCATAACGGGCAATCTGAACCACCAAGTAAGGATGGGAAGTTCGAAGGCTACCGTGGCCTAAGCCAGCGAACCAAAAGATGAGAACACAACCACACCTCAAAACCACACAACCCATGAATAGCACACCTAATACATCCAGAGTTAGCGCAGACTGTTGCCCAGGACTGGGAGACGGCCTTGGGACAAGAGCACGGTCTGCTGTGCACAGGCAGGAGGTGCACAGTATAAACAAAACAAAACCCCCGCCCTGTGGTGGAGCTTACAAGGTTCGGACACCACAGACAGATATGTGAGAACCGAGGGCAACTGGAAGCCCTCTAGGCCAACGAGGGAGGGCGAACGAAAGCCCGACAAGCAAGATGGATGGAGATGAAGTGAGATCGGAGATGACCAGTTGTGATCGCTCCCCGCCGCAAGATGAAGATGGAGCCCTTGACAAAGATGGGGACGACCACCCCTGGGACGACTGCACCTTCGAAATTGACGAAGACGCAATGTGGGAACCGGAAGAAATGCCCAAACCGGGCAAGATCCCAGGACAACCTAAGTGTTGCAAAAACACTATAGCGACAGTCAAATAGCGAGCCTGAACATGAGAGGCAGAGGTGACACGACCAACCTAAGCACGGACTGACCCTACAACAAATGGTTCCAAATAAACCAACTTGTATGGGACAGCTGAATCGGAATACTCCTCCTACAGGAGACACACCTAACACACGAACTGGAAGGACAGATAGAGTCAGTTTTCAGCAAAAGACTGCAAATCATGAATTCCGAAGACGAAGACGCACCGACCGCCGCAAGAGGCCTAGCATTTGTGCTGGACCGAGAACTAACGAATGCAGAAGGTGCAGAAGTAACAGACATACTGCCAGGAAGAGTACTGCTGCTAAAGATACCATGGCACCAGGACAGAGAACTCAGAATCCTAGGAGTGTATGCACCAAACGACGAGCAGCAGAACTCCGACTTCTGGCGTAACATCTAACGAAAGTGGAGATGGGAGAAGCTCCCAAAACCCAACTTCATGATGGCAGACTTCAATATAGTGGAGGACAAACTAGACAGGCTGCTGATGTACAAGGACCAGGGCAAAGCCACGGAATCCTTTCGCACCCTAAAAGCAAAAATGAATATGCACGACGGCTGGAGGATAGACCACGAGGGCAAACTCGCATACAGCTACACTCAGAATGTGGTAAGCTCACACTCACAAATCGACTGAATCTACGCAATGGAGGACACCCTCTGGGGATGCGACGGATGGCAAATAGAACAGCCCAGTGCCATAGAAACTGACCACAAAATGGTCTTGGTGAAACTGACCGACATGAGTAAACCCTACATTGGGAAAGGCAGATGGGCGATGCCCACCCACATGCTAAAGAATGACACATTAATCAAGACACTGAGAGAACGAGCAAAGGAACTCCAAAAAGACATTAACAGTGCATGCGCGCTAAATGCAGATCCCTGATGTGGAACCCCCAAACACTACTGGCAGAATTCAAAAAGGATCTAGAAAGAAGTACGCGGGACTTACAATGCAAAATGATCCCAAGAATAGACCAAGATATAGTATCCCTCGAGGAGGAGCTCGAGAAAATGTTAAACGACACAGAAACAGATGAAGGAGAACGCGCCACTATGTGCACCATATTAAAAAAAAAATAGCAGACAAGAGGCAGGAAAAACACACGAAGACCCGCATGAACTCAGCAGCACACAACCAGATAAAAGGAAAAGTAGTATCCAAATACTGGTCCGCGGTGAACAAAGACAGACACCTGAGAGATACACTCACGAAGCTCCGAAACCCCAAGTTCAGACACCTAAGAGAACCAGAGTTCATCACCAACTCAATGAAGATGGCAAAAACAGCCAGGGACTATCACAAAAACCTCCAGACCCTTGGGAGATGCCCACCAGAAGAAACCGCCGAAGCACGCCGAGCGGTACAAGCGAGGACAGGAATTAGGCTCACAGCTGACCAGACACAATCATCTGAAAAAACCCAAATCTATATAGCTGCCCCTTTGAACTATTGTTGCTATAGTAGCTCATGTGCACTATGGAGTGATCAGCTAGCTGCGATGGCAAAGCTAAGACGAACTTGATCTGAAAAAACCCAAATTTATATAGCTGCCCCTTTGAACTATTGTTGCTATAGTAGCTCTATGTGCACTATAGAGTGATCAGCTAGCTGCTATAGAGCGCTATGTAGACCATAACAGTCGCTATAGGGTGCTATGGAGACTATGACGGTCACTATGGGGTGCTGCATAGCAATTTATAGCTTAATACACCAGCTATATAGCAATGCATAGCTCATAGTGACGTCCATATAGCACCCATAGCTTTGGATATATGTCTATATAGCACACATAGTTTTGGTACATACTTATATAGAAACTACAGCAGACTTTCCAACTCACACTATGTTATGATCTTCATTAGTTCTGGGGTAATATTCAGCCTGTACAGTGAAGTATCAGTGTATAGTATCATATAAGCTTATATATGAACATTAACTATAACACAGTATACTAGGATCCATTTGGGTTTGGACCGGTGGTCATGTGACCAATGTTACCGCGGCACACGTTGCCACCAACCAATGGTCACATGACCCATGTTTGACGTGGCCACAGCCCGTCAACACAAGTCAGTCCACGCCCCTGCCCCCGCCCTCCCCACCCTCAACAAGCCACGACCCCGCCGCCTCCCTTGTCGACGAGCCTGGCACGGCTCCCACCCCATCCTGCGCCTGCCTTTGACCAGCCCTGAGCCCGAGCTGCCAACGCAATCGGGCTTGGTGTCGCATCCCGTCCCCCGCACCCGCCTCCGACCAGCGCGGTTGGGCTTGGTGTTGGCCCCCCCACCCCGTGCCGGCCTTTGACCAGCCCCGAGCCCAAGCTGCCAACGTGGTCAGGCTTGGCCTCACCTCCCACCCCCCTCGACGAGCTGCGCGGGGCTCGTTGATCAACTCGCCTCCGCCTCCACCTCCATCCTCACCTCTGACTCTACCTATGTAGGGTTATGTTTGTGTGAGATGCTTACGTAAGCTGGCTGGTAGCACTGGTGTAATTTTGTAGAAAATTATGCAATCCAAATATTTGTTTTCAAAATCAAACATTATTGAAGTATTTTAGTTTCTGAGTATTTTAGTTTCTTGTCTGATTAATCATAGCATCTACTGAGCATATGATGACTACCAAATTGCCATAGTATCTGTAGTGCCCATAGCATTGGCACTGTGCTATATAGCCATTGCAGTGTGATCTATAGCACCCATAGCACTTTATAGCACTGGCAGGTACCTCTATAGCAACTGCAGGCAGCTCCATAGCACCTACACAAATTGACATTGCTATGGAACTATGTATGCTATATTGGACTATGTAGTGCTGTATAGTCATGGGATTTTTTACAGATGATTACGCTCAAGATCTGGATGGTAAAACGTTTCCCGCAGCGCATTACATTCCTCGGGCCCTATCTGAACCTCCTGGCGTTGGTGGTTGGCCTGCTCGTTGTACGCTTGATCTGCGCACGTTGGGCCCTTTCGGAAAAGAGATCTGTGTCGATCGCCCACGTCTTCATGCCTTGCTGAACAACCTGGAGGAGGTTGTGCACACTCTCGGTATCCGCCTTGGTTTCCCCAAGACCTCTAATCCCATCGAGAGGTACGCCCCTGATGTGTTGATCTGTCCTCATCATCTGGATGACATCTATGACTGCCAAAACCCTCCGCAATGGCAGTCGATGGTCCTTCCCTGGCACCATCAGGATCAGGCAAAGTCCACTCCAAGGCCTCACGACAGAGTCTGCGCAAAGCAGATCCAGTCAAAGTAATCGACGACCATCGGAGTAAAGTCATATGCAAACTGCAAAAGGGCAGAGGCAATGTCGCCAATCAAATGTAAAGTCGCCATGCCACATTATCCTTTTCTCGTCTGACAATAACATCTGCGGCAGTCTATTGTTAGAAATTTGCTACTATGCTCCAGGCAAGGAGCATGAACATGGACCCATGCTCATCCGCTTTGTCGACATGCTCGGGTTCGTGAAGGCGACCGCCCGTACGCTCATATCTCCGAAAGACCCGGTTTGGCAGGCTGTTAGGAGGTGCCATGCGGTGGTGCAGTAGGAATTGAAGTGGACGGATCGGCGATTTGGTTTCGGTTCATCCCATGCACCCTTTTAGGGCAGTGTTTGACTATCCTGGCAGATGTTCTGTTCCACATAAGCATCCATGGCCGTTCCCTTCCATCTGTAGAGCCCAGCTCAGAGGGTCAATATGCGTCGCCTGAACCCATATGGCACTACGTGCCACTCGTTGTGTACCGCAATGACAGGCAGAACTTGGACCACATCTCACTCGGTGAACTAGGCCCTGTCGGTCGCGAGCTCTGCATACTGGAAAATTTTGCCTGTTGGTGGCTCATAAGCACTTTGAAGGATGCACTTCTTGCTGTAGCCAACAAGAGAGGGTACACTCAACAGGCTGAGGACAGTCCGGAGTTCAATAGATGTCTCCACCAACCGGGAGGACATAGTATCTGTCAGAGTACGCGCTGGAGCTCCTAGGAGCGGCGCGGATCCCCCGGGACGGCGGTGGAGACGCTGTCGCACAAGGCAGGGAGGCAACTGAGTATATATACGAAGATATGAGGAGAAGTACACATACCTGTCGCACAAGGCAGGGAGGCAACTGAGAGAACAAGTCTGGGTTGCTCCCTGGTGCAACAGGCGACTATATAGTAGATGAGTAATCCATCAGCGCAACAAAAGATGGTCCAATGAGAGCAGGGGAGGGTCCTCGGGTGCCCGACACGTGACCAGTGGAGTGGCCTAGGAAGGCCGCGCGGGGTGCGGAGGCCCTAGGAGCGCCGAGCGATGGAACAAAATAGGGGAGATGCCAAAAGGAGGGCGCGGGAAGCCTAGGAGGGCGCGGGAGAGCGTGACCGAATAGGGAGACAGAAGTATTAGGGGAAATGAACAAAATGGGATAGAAGCGGAAGCAGAAAGGAGAACAATGAGACATGAGGCAAGTGTGGGAGCCGTGCCCTGACAGTATCTCTAATGTGGAGGCTCAGGCGAGACTAGTTGATAGCTTCCGCGATGATGTGACGTGGATTTGCAGCGGGCATCCTGTATCTCCTCCCGATTCTTCACTTGGTTCTGGTCAAACATAAAAGTTGTGTGTGTCCATGTATATATACTTTGTATTTTATCCATGCCCTTTGCCTCTTTTTTGTCGGATTGAGCTGAGGTTCTGAGGGTGTGCGTTGTCTGGGTGTATCAGAATGTATCTGCAGATAGTCAAGGTTCTCCTGCAGCCGTAGCAGGCCAAGATGTATTCCATTTGCAGATACATTCCATTGAGGCCAACTGGTCTGCCCCATATTGAACGAGTCGTAATCCCTGTCAGCTCTGAATCATGAGGCAGGTCTGATTCAGTGGTGCTTCCGCAACGACCTTGTACCACCGCTAATTAGTGACCTTGCTGTGAGCCTTGCACCATGATGCGGAGGATTAACAAGTTGTCACTCTGCTGCATCGCAATGAGGTGATAATATAGCTATCATGTTTTAATGTATACTAATGACCACAGGAAGGCTCATTGCATTGACCATAGAAGAACAATCTCGCTTCACACCAACTCGACCTCCGGGAACAGTTGGCCATCACACCCTCAATGAAGCTACCAAATGCCCTGGTCCAGTCCTCTTGTGCTTCACGGAGGCTATCGAAACCTTTATAGCGAGCGCGACTCATATTCTCCACCATATGATAACATGCCTCCCTACCAAGATGGGTCAGGCTGGAAAGCTGGAGGAGGGGACTGCGCACCAAGAGTTGACGACACTGACATCGGGACTGTGGTAAATGACATAGTAGGCATAATGACAGTGACACCCACGATGGACCCGGCGGACAGTGCTGCCGGGGGTGGACAAGTGCAGCACCCCAGCAGATGACCTGATATGATATTGGTAAGGAATTGATCGAGCAAGCCAGACTCATCGGTGCACCAATCTTTGAGAAATGCACGGGTGGGCGCAGCAGAACTGGGATCACTCCAAGCGACAACATATCCCCTTCCTCGCTTGCCACAGGATGCGTTGAAGCTAGGTGAAGGGCCAGGGTCTGACGGACAACCGGGGGGGCCACCGGGTGTTCCTCATCGCCAAGTACTTCCCTGTACCTTAGAAGTGGCTGCCCATGCTGGCAGCAGATTGGTAGTCGTGATCGCTTGAGGAACTTCGGCAGGCCTGGGCATGGACAGGTGGTTTACTAAGGGTGTTCCCAGCGAAATGAGATTGTATGGCAGAGGCAGGTCTGTCACGTCCCCCTCTCAAGTACAAGAGACTGCACACTCGGATCTGGATGCTCGAGGGGACATCGCAGAAGAGTCATCTCTGGGCTGTTTTGGAGGTGAAGAGGATACCACCACTTTGCCCGCGAGGACAAGTGCAGTCAGATTTATCAACACCCAATTGGGCAGCGGCTTGCATTGGGACCAGAGTTTGTCATCCTCATCCTCGATGTGCCCTTCATCGTCCTCATCCTCGCTGGAATCGTCAGGGTTGTGTTCATGATATTTTCCCTTGTCGCCAGGAACCCTCATCGTGGAAGATCTAGAGGATCTGAAAATTAGACATCAAGTCAAGGCAGACTTAGATAACAGCTTGTCTGTAGGTGTCTCCCACAATCAGGCTTTCCCGCCAGCGAGCTCACAGGTACAATCTCGAGTTGCACTCTCACGGCCGTGTTGACAATCCTCAGGTCTTCATTGGCGGAATTTGGTACAATATTGCATTGGACGAATGCCACCTGTTGGAGTTCTGGATTGATCAGATCCCCCCACCTTCAGCTGGCAGCCCTTTCACGGTCTGGCACTGGTGCTTTGTTGACCAACTTCCTCGCTATGACGACAGTGTTTGCGACAGTTCTGCCATCCTTGAAGAAACCATCCCTTTGGGGTACAATGAACTTTGGACCGCCATTCATGGGGTCATCAATCCATTGGCCGCCTCGCTATCCCTACTCGACCATGATATCAGTGCCAAGAATGAAACCCATGCCAACATTCAAGGACTCAATCAATCCTGTTCCCCAACGCTATTTGCAAGGCCATCTGTAGCTGTTGTTGTCCACACCATGAGCCATCCAACCACCACCACCTGCCAAGAAATAACCCAGACTCTTGCAATTCTCCCGCAGCAGGTGTTGAACTTCATGGGTGCCGAGACTATTCGTTTTCGGATCTGGATGTTATCAACTATGTGTTGATGGGGAGTGTGCGGGCTAAGGTGAAGAGAGATGATATGGTGTGAGCGCCGCCACAAGTGAAGGAGGGTGGGACATTACCTGTTTTGGTGAAGCAGTTTCCACTTCAGGAGGGCCTGTGTAGCGGTTTGGTCGTTGACACTGTCGACACCCTCGCTACTTTCCTTTTTTGTTTGCTGGATGCTTACGTGTCCCCTTCATCTGAGAAAATCTTGATCCATATAGCTGCCCCTCAGAACTATAGTCACTATTGTAGTGCTATGGGTGCTATATAGATGTAGGTTAGTTGCTATAGAGTGCTATGAGTGCTATGTAGATGTTGGTCAGTTGCTACATAGCCCTATATAGTATTTAAAGACAACATAGTGCAGTGCTATAGCTATGTAATGATACATAGCTCATAGGTGCAGTCAATATAGCACCCATAAATATGGGATGTATCTGTATAGTGGTGATAGCAGGTCTGCCATTTCACAATACCATGATATAAACCAGTCTCAGTGCTGGAGATAAACGGTTGATGAGCATGCAAACGGACGTCGTGTCGGCCATTGCGCGCACGGCGCGTGTGCCTTCGCATGGTATGGACTTATTAGGACACGAAAACTTATACTTCTGCCTCAGATAATCGTCTCACTTTCGCGAGTGCACGTCTCACTTGCTCCCATACCCGAGCAGTGAGACGTGAGTCCCTCTTTTGTATATACCCTGTACCGAAAGCTAATGTACCGTAGTTATCTATCTACTAGGTACATGAATATGGACTTGTTCCCATACCCGAGCAGTGAGACTTATCTATCTACTAGACCAGCCGCTTGTTCCGTTCGCACTCCGTCCTGTCTCTCATATACCTTCATTACTCAGGTCTTGAACTGCAATGTCAATATCTCTATATACTGTTAGATGATATATACTTCTAACTATCTACAAGGTGAATAAGTTTGTGCTATCTGAGGGAGGCACTTGGACTTATACATTCAAGACAAATCAACGTGGCACCTGACACAGGTCACATGATCAAATCATGACATATTTGGTTAACTCAAGTCTCCGAGTCCAGCTCACTGTCTTTGTCCACCGCACTTGCAGGTGCACCGCCCACCGTGCCGGCAAAAGCACTGCCCATCGCGCTGGCAAGTGCACTGCTCACCGTGCTGGAAAGTGTGCTGCCCACCGTGCTGGCAAGTGCACTATCTGCCGGGCTTGCCAGTGCACTGGCTCACATGCTTGCAAAGGCACTGGACGCGGCACTGGCAAGTGTGCCGTTGCCCTCTCTGTGCCGACAAGTGCACACCCCACCAAGCATGAGCCGCCAATGTGGTCAGGCTTGGCATTGCCTACCTCCCTTGCACCCTCAATTGCCCAACACCAAATGCAAGCCGCCAACGTGGTTGCATTTGGCATCGCCTCTCACCCTCGCAGCCCCCATTGCCCAACGCCAAACACGAGCCACCAATGTGCTCACATTGGGCGTCACCTCTCACCCTTGCGGCTTCCTTTGCCCAACACGAGCTGCCAATATGGTTGTGTTTGGTGTTGCCTCTCACCCTCGTGCCCTCCATCAAATGCCGAACGTGAGCCACCAGTGCGATCACATTCGGTGTCGCCTCTCACCCTCGTGGCCCCCTTCACTCCCCCCTTCGTCCAACACCAAGTGCAGGCTGCCAACGTGGCTGTGTTTGGTGTCGCTTCCCTGCCACCCTCCTGCCTCTGGCCCACCTCCACCTAATGCCTGGCCTACCTCCGCCCGTCACAGAGCCCGAGCCACCAACGTGATCAGGCTCGGCTTCCTCTTTTGCCCTCCTTCCCCCAAGCATGAGCCCCAGCTGTGAATGCGGTCATGCTTGGCTTTGCCTCCCCACCAAACACCAGCCTTTGTCCAGTGCCTCCCCGCCTCTTGCCCTGCCTTCTTCCTGGCCGATGCAATGTGCCCGGTCCGGTCAACGCAATGCATGCACCGTGCATTTACCATGGCCCCCTTGTCTGTCTGACCTCATCTGTTGCATGTCTGTAGTGCTTATGTAATTGATACGTTGACGAGTAGCATTGGTTACACTTTTGTAAGTTGTATATGATATGATGAAATCAATAATTCTTTGAATGATTACATGTGTTAAATAATAAGTAAATAAAAAGCACTTTTACTTAGATGACTACAATATCCATTGAGCATATGGTGGCTGTAGAGTTTACATGGGATATATAGTTTCAATAGCACTGATGTGTGAGCTATGTAGCACTGAGGTGTGACCTACATAGCTACTGTAGCCATAACAGTACCTACTATAGCACCTGTAGCACTATGATAGCATTGGCTTGCAGATATTTAGCATGGGTAGCAAAAGGACATTGCTATGGACCTATGGAGGCTACATAGGACTATGTAGTGCCATATAGTGATCTAGATTTTTTCAGATGTTTGATTCATCAGCATGCTCCACTTCTATATTATTAGGGACTTACGGTAGAATATAAGTACACCAAGGTCCCAACAGAGGAGGGGCAACTTTTGTAACTTCTCAAGTTGCTTAGTTACAAGACTTGAACTCTCTGATTGTGCCACTTGAGATACTAACCATGTGAACACACTTTGATCACTCTTGATCTTATTCACATCACAACGCTCTTGCCAGCGCAATGTTGAGTGTACTTGCCAGCACGGTGGGCTAAGATGACAAACCGGAGGCTGTCACGTGACACATGATTTCACGTTGAATCTCTAAGTCCGCGTTGGCCACTATGTCCATTCACATAGCAGAAGCTCCTTGATACTTAGCCACCTTGTACATATTTTATTCATGCATATATCTGATAATGTATAAGCTAACATTACAGTTCAGGACCTGACACTGACTTCAATCATGGTAGGTGTAAGTTGGGAGCCCTGCTATCACCACTATACAGATACATACCAAATCTATGAGTGCTATATTGACTGCACCTATAAGCTATATATCACTATGTAACTAGTACTTTGAACTATATTACGTATAATTTCTATATAGCACTAAATAGCAACTGACCTACTTCTACATAGCATGCTTTTAATTAAATTTACTGCTTTTTCAAATATT
>NW_006767447.1:406863-407525 GCF_000264995.1 Punctularia strigosozonata HHB-11173 SS5 | reverse complement strand
TATTAAACTATTGTATTTATTATCTCCATAGCACTATATAGCATCTATAGCACTACATTAGTGTCCATAGTTCTGAGGGGCAGCTATGTAGATCAAGATTTTTTCAGATGTTATACGATAGGATTGATTGTCAGTATTTCTCTGAGAGTGGTGCGAATCACGGTATCCATGTCAGTCCTTTGGGGTCTGATTGCAATCTCAGGTATCCTGCTTCCGCCCTGGTGACTTTCCCCACACACTGTGGCCCTTGCGGCTGCATTTCAGCATTAGGGCTGCATCTATGGCGATGTTAGCATTCTCGTATGCAATTGCCTACCCAACCATATCTTGTAGTTTAGTAATACCAGTTTGTACATCCTTATTGCACATTAGGTGCATCATATACGGAGTAGGTAATTTTGTAAGAAATGTTCTGACATATCCACTTCCGATGGAGGCTGTAATAACCTCCATGATGCTTCCATCAATTCATTGTAGAAACACTGTACTCTGGCTTTGGGATCAAACTTGATTTCTTTATTTTTTGGATAGCTTT
Source organism: Punctularia strigosozonata HHB-11173 SS5 (assembly GCF_000264995.1). Lineage (NCBI taxonomy): Eukaryota > Fungi > Basidiomycota > Agaricomycetes > Corticiales > Punctulariaceae > Punctularia > Punctularia strigosozonata. The sequence goes on along the minus strand of NW_006767447.1, from coordinate 406,990 downwards.
CTCAAGAGTTATATTGACCACAAAGTGGTTGAACATATCAATTGTAAATGTCAGGATCGGCATTCTGGGATTCATTCTAGACACTTTCAAGCACCACCAATGACACACCTTCTGACCTAATCGGGCC
>NW_006767447.1:392306-406843 GCF_000264995.1 Punctularia strigosozonata HHB-11173 SS5 | reverse complement strand
GTTAGTCATTCTCGTATGCAATTGCCTACCCAACCATATCTTGTAGTTTAGTAATACCAGTTTGTACATCCTTATTGCACATTAGGTGCATCATATACGGAGTAGGTAATTTTGTAAGAAATGTTCTGACATATCCACTTCCGATGGAGGCTGTAATAACCTCCATGATGCTTCCATCAATTCATTGTAGAAACACTGTACTCTGGCTTTGGGATCAAACTTGATTTCTTTATTTTTTGGATAGCTTTCTCAAGAGTTATATTGACCACAAAGTGGTTGAACATATCAATTGTAAATGTCAGGATCGGCATTCTGGGATTCATTCTAGACACTTTCAAGCACCACCAATGACACACCTTCTGACCTAATCGGGCCAGTATGTGCAGCTTACGATTGAGATCTTGATTTCGTCCAGACAGACTGGTGAGTATGGAATATCTGAGAAGCGACTCAGGCCAATCTAAGAATTTGTCTACATCATTCTGGGTGTCCCATCGGTCTGGGCTTGGTGGTTTTTGATTCTTTGTATTTAGGACTGGTTCACTGTATGTCCCTACATACAGTTCTATCATATATCTAATCTTTTTATGATAGATACTTCGTAGACTACGTCCAGTGAATTCATTACTGAATGGTATGTACAACTCTTCTCTAGCAGGGTGCTCATCATTTCTTGGCAGTCTGGGTGTTGGCATCCACAAATCATTCTCAGGGTTGCCATCACTGTTGTCATCCAGGTCTGATCCAGAATTTCCCCTGCTTCCTGGGGTGCTCCAAGGTGTGTTTCCCTGTCTGTCTGGTAGTCGGCTTCTTCCACTACTCCTGGAGCTACTACTACCATTACTGAGGTTACTCCCAGAGCCTATACTCAATAGTATGTTACTCATCTGGTGGCTTACAGTGAGTGGGTGATGCCATTACAGCCTGTGCTAGGGGAGTTTGGGCACATGGTGGTGGGGCTGTTCCCATCAGTTGTGGTGTACTGTTTCTTCGGTTCCCATCAACAGGATCCAGCAACGCGTACAGATCATCTTCTGTATCGTCTTTATTGCCATCACCTGTGGAGCAATGAATAATTGGTGTGCAGTAGGCATCGTTGTTTTGTTTGTTCTATTTTTGTTGACCTCATGGTTATCAACCTCATCGGCCTTCTCTTCCTTAGGTCTGATATTGAACCATTCCACCAGTCCAAGGTCTTCAGCTCGGCTGTCCTTCATGTGTTGCTTCAGTAGCAGTATTAGAAGGTATTCATCTCCTTCTTTATCTTTATTATGTCTTAGAATAGTAGATATGTCCTCCAATCTGAGGGTGTCAGGGCATGCCTCCCACACTTGCCTCATGCCCCCATTGTTTCCCCTTTGGTTCCACTTCTTTCCCCATTTGCTCATACCTCCTAATGCTTCCACTTCCCTATTTGGCCATACTCTCCCACACCTTCCTAGGCTTCCCGCATGCTCCTTTTGGCATTTCCCCTGTTGGCTCTGCCACTCAGCACTCCTAGGGCCTCTGCACATTGTGCAGCCTTCCTAGGCCGTTACACTGGTCACGTGCCAGGCACCTGAGGAGCCTCCCTCTCTCTCATTGGACCGTCCCTTGTTTTGCTGATGGATTATTCAGCTGCTATATAGTCGCCTGTTGCACCGGGGAGCAACTCAGACTTGTTCTCTCAGTTGCTTTCCTGGCTTGTGCGACAGCGTCTCTGCCACCATCCCAAGGGATCCACGCTGCTCCTAGGAGGTCCAGTGCTTACCCTGACACCATCCATGTCGAGTTGGCTGGCAATGCAAGTGTCTCCTTGTTGCCTGAGCCCCTCCCCACTGTTCTAGACGTCCCCAGCGCTGACTGGACCGCCGATACAGGGGCCACTGCTCATATGCCACCTCACCATCACTGGTTCGTCTCCTACATGCCCTACAACGTCCCCATTTGCCCTGCTGACTCACATACTCGTCTATGCCATCGGTGTTGGCTCCGTTCACTTCCAGCCAGTGGTGGAGGGTCAGGAATCACATCTAGTGGAGTGGACCAGGGTGCTACATGTCCCAGAGCTTTGCTCTAACCTCCTATCAGTCCTGTATCTCACTCAGCACAAATCCATTCGTGTTGTGATCACCAGGGGCCTTATGGCCTTTGTTCGAGGTACCACCAAGCTGTTCACCGTGTCTGTGAGTGATTCCAATGCCACCATTGTCAACAGGTGCACCCTGCCAGCCCTGGAGCACGCCCAGCCTGCCAGCACCTGCGCCCTGGACCTGGAGCTCTGGCATTGGCGCTTTGGGCACGTCAACGTGGACTACGTGCGCCGGATGCTGAAGGAGGACAGCGTCTCCAGCCTCAAGCTCAACTCAGACACCGCTCCAGATGCCATCTATGAGCCTTGCATCTTGGGCAAGCTGCACTGGCCTCCTGTGCCTCTGAGGGCCTCCTGGTGGGCGTCAGAGGCCCTGGACCTCATTCACATGGACGTCCACGGTCCTATCCCTGTCCAGTCCAATTGTGGACGCAGGCGGCTCAAAGAACACAACGACAGTTTACTGGTGCCAGGGAGGATGTGAGTTCAACTCTGCTCTATCTACGTGTCTGCATGTTAGGCTAATTGCCCCCCACCTTTGAGGTGCAGCAATCTCAGCGCAAGTCCAAGAAGCAATGTCAGGTGTCGAAGGAGCCGCCCATGGTAAGTTCCTTTTTGATTCTCCAGATTTTGACGCTCTTGAGCTCTGCTTTCAGCAGGCATCGCCGACTAGGGGGGCAAGAATGCTGAGGCTCACGATGACCTCAATCAAACACTCTTCAATCACTCTACCGTAGCTGGAAAGCTGTCTCTACAAGATGGGAATTATCATGCTCAGTGCTGCAGATACGATATGCCCAGATGCGGTGTTGGCCTTTGCCCAGGAGACACAACACGATTAGATAGTACTACCTACAGTGGGCTATAGGGAGATTCATGAATACATATCCTGGTGACATTGTACTTAATACAATGGATTCTTATCCCGTTCGAGCACCAGTCAGGCTACCAATGAGCTGTAGACCTTCTTCGGTATCACATCCACAATTGTCCAACATCCTTCTATGGCCAGTTTTCAGTAGCAAGCTGCAGTCGTCCAGCTACATGGGTTGGTCACTGCTAAGGAGTTCATGGTTGTACCATGTTGATCATTGGTAGCAACCCAACACCACCATGTTCCCCCCTTAAGTTCGACAGCGACCTTGTAATTACCGTAGACAAAGTTTCCTTCTTGTGGACTCATCTTGCACTATTGTCAGATAAGTCACATGAGAAATGCAATGAGCCTACAGATTCAGGGCGATGTACGACTTCTCTCATAGAAACTTTGGCATCATTGTCTAGATACAGCCCTGCACAATAAGCATATGATGCAAAGCGGGACAAATTTGGATATCCCAATGCATTCAATGAATGACTTTCTTGGGTTTTGGTCTAGAGAGTTCTAAAAAAAATCATGGACCAATAAAAGTCGAAAATCTGTTCACCATCATGATCTTGGCCTGATGTGGCATAAATGCTTCCAGCAGCATAAAGTTGACTGCTTGCTGGACTATGCAAATGCTCAGTAGTGATACGATGATCCCAACTTTGTGACATACCCATTAAAGCCTCACCCACACGTAATGGCAGTCGTAACTGGGGTGCTGCAGGGTCAAAGAGCCCCCTATGACTAGATAGTCTGTCCGCTGGGATGTAGGGTGCATTGTTTGTCTGATGCACAGAATTCTGGGCCTTTGTCATTAGGCCCATAGATGCCTTTTTGTCTGAGTGTGTCACAGCAGTGCTATATTGGTCAGCAAGCAAACAGTACATGTTACTGTCCTTGAGTGCTTGTACGATGTCGTCTTGGAGAACCGCATTCAGCAGTTGGTCAAAATTGTAAACCACGTATCTGAACTGTAATTAGGAAAATTAGTCTGCTACTGCTCAGGGTGACTGCAACAACACATACTACCTTGTCTTCATGAGGAGCAGTATCTGCATCATCGTCCTTCTTCCATAATATATGTATGCGACAGCTTTCTTATCATCAGGCACTTTCACCAGGTGAAAGTTGTCCTCCTCCAGACAAATAACATGATGGTCAAGGATCTGACCACTCTCTAAGGCTTGAGTGAAAGATGCCTTAGATTCAAACATAGCCTTTCCTGCTAACCCTAAGAACTTCACCGCTTAAAAAACACCGATCTGCTGATACAATATAAAAGAAATTGACTGGGTGTAACCAAGCCCTATTGCCTCTTTTCTGATCATCTTCACTGCTTTCTTGACATGAAGCAGAGTATTCTTCATCGGCCGTGCACGCTCAATAAACATTTTGTGGACCTTAGATTCAGAGTCCCCATAGTGGTGTTTCTGGCAAACAACATTCCAAACAAACTGCCACAGTCCTTCAACTGCCCCTGGATTAGCAGTATCCTGTCCATTCTCCAGCTAAACATAGGTTTCATATATTCAACACAACATGCGCTAGCTGATATTCAATGGGACCACTAACTATTCCCAAAAGGTTCTGAATTTCAGGAAGGCCCTTCAGCTGGTTCTTCTCCGCCTTCAGGTGTGCCTGTCTCTCATTGAGATGTGAAACAAAGATCTCCTTGGTGCCCATGGGCGTGACAGTCCATAGAATTTGTTTCCAGCATTCGTCGTCAGAGGCTTCTTGCATTTTTGCAATCCAAGTGTGTATACAAGTCAACAGTTCACCTCTCAATACGTTGCTGAAGTTCTGTGCAGAGCTTTGTGCGACTGAAGCATGGAAGGGTCACTTAACATGGGACAATGTAGCTGATTCTGAACTCACCATTCTGACAGCTTCAACCGTTACATTATCGACGGCACTTGGATGCACAGTGGCCCATTCCACATCATATTGAGATCCCTTCTCCAGGCAACTAATATCGAAGGAAGGTAGCACCATAACATGATGTAAGGCACATTGTGGGTCATCTTTACGTTATCTAACCTCTACTCGGACCCTTTTGGCATGGAGTCCTGGAGAGGATGGTGGAAAAGAAGTTGGGGAGACAGGGCTCATGGGGCGATCTATCGACAAGCCACAGCTGTGTGCGAGGGCTTCAAAGTTGATCTTCTGTGAGACTCATCGCTTCTGGGCTGAGGAACTGGTGAGAAGAAAACAATTGCACTTGGATGTTGTACTGATGATCTTTGTCGACGATGCCCACCGCTTCTGAGTGATGGTGTTGCTCCGGCATAAGAGCAACGTGTTCCAGGTCTTCCTGCTGTTCAAGGCCTTTGCTGAGCGGCTCACCAGACGCAGAATCGGTGGACTGCGCAACAACAAGGGCACCAAGTTCATCTCGAAGGACTGGGATGACCTTTGCACTTCCGAAGGCATCCGACGTGAGCACAGCATCTGCAACGAGCCCCACCAGAACGGCGTCGCCAAACGCGCCAACCGGAATCTGGCCGAGGGCGCCACCGCTCTCCTTAGTGGGTCCAACCTGCCTCTGTCATTCTCGGGCCTCGCCATTGCCACCTACATCCAGGACGCCCTCCACTGCCTTGCCCAAGGGCGCAACACCCTACTTTGGCTGGTACGGGATCAAGCACTCTGTGGAACACCTGCGGGTCTTCAGGTGCATTGCTTATGTTAACATCCAGAAGGACAAGCACCGTGGCCTCTCTTCCTACTCTGAGAAGTGCATCTCTGTTGGCTACTCAGAGGACTGCAAGGCATGGCTCTTCTACAACCCAGACACCCACAAGCGGATCGTCTCCAACACCGCTATTTTCGATGAGCAGTACTTCCCCGGAGTGCGTTCTACCGCCAGCTGGGACTCTGCTGCCTCTGACTTCCTTCTCCGCGCCCTGCCTTCGCTGCACGGCGCTCCTGGCTCTCCTCCTGATGCACCTGCGCTGGTTCCGGCGGGAGATATGGCACTACTGCTGCTTCAGGATGCCCAGGACCTCCCTGAACTGGGGGGGAACTCTGGAACCACCCCATGTGCTGCCTGTCGCTCCTGCCAGAGTTGAGATGCCTCTGCTGTCTCCTCGGGCTTCGTCCTCGCCTCCCACTGGTTCTGCCTCGCTTGAGGCCTCCCCATCGCCTGTCCCCCGCTCCGCAGTGCCGTCACCGGACCCGGAGCGCCCTCCTACGCCTTTTGAATGCCCTCCGACTCCTCCTCTGGCCCTCAGATGCGAGCGCCATTCTGTTGTCTGAGGGCGTCTAGCAGCTGGACAACACTCGAGAACGAGCTGGAGAGCACAGACAGTGAGCAGAATGAAGTAAATACATGGAAAGGGCTATCCTACCTGGAGAGCACAGACAGTGAGCAGAATGAAGTGCCCAACTCGTCTGTGGCTCTCCAGTAAAACTGTCAGCACAGCCTACGAGCTAAAGCGGCCACAGCCACGCGAAATAAGCGCCAGAGAGCTGGCAAGTCACCACAGACAACACATTCCCCCAAGCCCGTGCAGCCTTGGTGGATTGTTCCCTCTCGCTCTCCAGCCCCTCAGGCCTACCGGGAGCCCATTCCAGCCATCGAGAGCAGCGAGAGGACGAGGACAACACCTCCTCCGAAGATCCCCTGGCCGCCGCTGAGCCGGAAGACGCCATGCTGGTGCTAGCTGGCCTCGACGCCGTCTACACCGCTCCTTCGTCGCCAGACCACCTCTCCTTCCCTCAGAGCCTTGAGGCTGCCTTTCAGACTTGCGCACTGAAGGCTGAGGCGCGGGGCAACGAGCCTAGGTCTTTCCGCGAGGCCATGAAGCGTCCTGACTCGGATCTCTGGTACAAGGCCGCCATGGAGGAAATCGAGGCCCACGTCGCCAATGGGACTTGGGAACTGGTCCAGCTGCCTCCCGGACGCAAGGCCATCGGTTCTCGTTGGGTGTTCAAGGTCAAGCGCAAGGCCGACGGTTCTGTGGAGCGCTACAAGGCCCGCCTCGTCGCCAAGGGCTTCAGCGCCCTGGAGTCGACTTCGACAAAACTTTTGCTCCTACAGCCAAGTGGGCCGCTCTCCGCGCTATCCTGGCCATCTGCGCCCTCGAAGACTGGGAGGTCGACTTGGTGGACATCTCCAACGCTTTCCTCATCGGTGATCTGGTGGAGGAGGTCTACATGTACCAGCCCGACGGCTTTGAGCAGGCTCCTTGCATCTGGAACCAGAAGCTCGACGCCGCCCTGCAGGAGATGGGCTTCTCCCGGGTCTGCTGCGACAAGAGCATCTGCGTCTGGGAGCGCGACAGTGTCGAGGTGATCGTGCCGGTGTTTGTAGATGATCTGACCATCGTCTCCAAGAGCAAGGAGGCCAAGGATGCGGTTATCGAGGAGCTCTCCCGGAGCTTCAAGCTTCGTTACCTGGGTCCTGTCTCGCACCTACTCGGCGTGCACATCACCTGGGACCACCCCAACCGCACCATGACTCTGGATCAGCACCAGATCAGCACCAGTACGTCCTCGACATCTTCAACACCTACAGATTCAGCACCTGCAGCCCGGTGAAGACTCCTATAGACCTCAACCTCTGCTTGTCGACCTCCGTGGCTCCCAGCACTCTTGACGACGTCGCTTACCAACAGCGTAGGGGGCTGTCTGACGCGCTGTAGCGAGCTGGGAGCTGGGAGCATGGGAATGGAGCTGTGGGTCGAAGTCTATTGAGATACAACTAGAGACAGGCCTAGGAGCAAGGGAATGGAGCCGTGAGTCGAAGTCTGAGGACTCTGCCTGCTCCCTAAATACATCTAGCTATGATGGAAGCTATGGTAACAGGTAACAAAGGGAGACATCGAAGCTAGGGAGATAAGGATCAAGCATGTGGAGATGGACAGTTGGAATCAGTGATCTAAGCAACCAACTGACTGTGGGACCGGTTGCATCAGTTGTGTGGTCAACCCACCAGTGCCAACTGATGTGAACAGATGGGAGACATATAGCCAGCAGACCAGCATCCAATGATGATCAGAGCAGCCAGAAAAGCGGTGACCAAGGGGAATGATGGATGGTAACCACCTAGACTGATCCAGCACCATCCTCAACACTCCCACCTGATGAAGAAGTCAATCCCATCATCCTGGCGCGCTCTGCAACCTTAGCAGCACCTAAAGCCTTGGTCAAAGCGTCTGCAGGCATCTGGGACATTTGGGATGTAGTCCACAGAGATGGCAGACTGGTTGTCTATCCGGAGTCTGGAGGGAGCGGCTGTAGCTTCGAATCTGAGCTCAGAGAGCGGGTTGCGAAGCCCAAGGACCTCTCTGCCGGCATAGCAGGCTGCCGCATGCTCGGCTTCCGTTGTAGACAGTGCAACAGTCGTCTGGAGCTTGCTGGACCAGCTGACAGCTCCAGAGCCGCTCTTGAGCACAAATTCGGAGGTAGAGCGCCCGTTGTCAGGGTTTCCACCGTGATCGGCGTCCACAAAGGAGGTGAACGGCTCTCCTGACTCGTCCGGCCCAAAGGTCAGCTTGTAGTCCAGCGTGCCCTTCAAGTAGCGAAACAGATGCTTCACGGCGGTCCAATGACGCGGACCTGGGGCCTTGGAGAACCGGGACAGCACTCCCACCGCATGGGCAATGTCTGGACGAGTGGCAATGGCCAGGTAGAGCAGGGCGCCCACGCCATTGATGTAGGGAACTCCCACCATCTCCGCCTTCTCCTCCGGAGTCTGGGGTGACATGGACGCCGACAAGCGAGTGTTTGGGTCCATAGGAGTGAGCACCGGCGAGCAGTCGGTCATTCCAAAGGTGTCAAGCATGTCCTGAGTGTAACGGCGCTGATCCATGGATAACTGACGCTTGGCGCGGTCCCGAGTGATACCGACGGCCAGCAGCAAGGAGATGGGCCCGAGATCACGCAGTTTGAAACGGCGAGCAAGTTCAGCCTTCACGGCATCCTTGTCTGCCTTGGGCCTGCCAACGATCGTCAGATCGTCGACGTAGACCGGCACGATGACGTGGGTGGTGCCTTTTCTCGAAACAAACACGCAGTGATCACACCGGGTGCGAGCGAATCCCATCTCCTGCAGAGCACCGTCCAGCTTCTGGTACCAGACCCGTGAGGCCTGCTTCAAACCGTACAGAGAACGGTTGAGCTTGCAGACCATGTCCTTGTCACCCTGCTCGAACCCCTCAGGCTGAAGCATGTAGACGTCCTGCGTTAAATCCCCGTTGAGGAACGCATTCGAGATGTCTACGGCGTCTGCTTCGTAGTCCTCCAGGGCACACATGGCAAGGACGGCTCGCAGAGTGGCCCACTTGGCTGTAGGGGCAAAGGTCTCGTTGTAATCGAGTCCAGGGCGCTGGCTGAAGCCCTTGGCCACCAATCGAGCCTTATAGCGCTCTAGGGAGCCGTCTGCGTTGCGCTTGACCTTGAAAACCCAGCGACAGCCTATGGCTCTCCGGTCTGGAGGCAGCTGAACGAGGGTCCAAGTCCCGTTGCGCATGTGTGCTTCGATCTCTTCAACGGCCGCCTGATGCCACTTGTCAAAGTCAGGACGACGCATAGCATCCTTGTATGAGCGAGGCTCTGGGCTATGAGCAGCCGCCTTGAGAGCACACGTCTCGAATGCGTTCTGGAAAGCGTCGTCTAACTCCAAGAAGTCACCAGCCAAGAAGTCAATGCCTGCCTCGACTGCAGCGGCGATATGAGCCTCCTGCAAGTCAGGGTCATCTGCACCCGGCCTGAGCAAGTCCAGCTCGTCCTCAGAACTCTCGGAGCTCTCGGACTCGATGACAGGAGCTGGCTCGCGAGGGCGAAGCTTAGGAACCTCCCACCAAGGCTTGGGTGGAGTCCTGTGCCGAGTGCTGCGACAAAGCTCTGGAGGTGGTGAAGAGCTGGCACGACGCTTGGACGCTTGACGCGTTCTGGGCCGTCTACTGGGACCTGGAGCGTCCTGTGGAGCAGGCTGGAGATGTTCAGGAGGCGGGGCAGGTGCAGGGAGCTCAGGACCTTCTGCAGGCGCATCAGGAGCTGCTGGAAGGGGTGCAGGATCACCCACTCCCACCGGACCAGGCAAGGCTTGGACGGCAGGTTTCTGCTCGTCTTGGGGGTGCTCCGGGGGCGGTGGAACCACTCCCACCTGATCCGGCAACTCTGAAGGCAACGACTCGAGCAAGAAGTCCTTGGAAACGTCCCATGCGGCCGACTTCAAACCCGGAAAACTGCGTTCATCGAAGATGGCAGCATTGGAGATTAGAACTTTCTTTGTCTCCGGGTTGTAGAAGAGCCATCCCTTGTACTCCGAGGGATAACCAATGAACACACACTTCTGGGTGTGGGATTGAAGGCCACGGCGTTGGTCCTTCTGTACGTGCACGTAGGCAGCGCATCCAAAAGCCCTCAGGTGGTCCACATCCGGTTTCTCCCCAAAGAAGGCGATGTAGGGTGTCAGAGATGCAGGCAGAGCAGAGGTAGGCGCTCTGTTGCGCGCATAGACGTAGGTTTGAACGGCATAACCCCAAAACGATGGGGGCAAGTTTGACTCAACGAGCAAAGAGGTTGCACCGTTGGCCAGGGACTGGTTAGCTCGTTCCGCAACACCGTTCTGATGAGGTTCGTCGCAAACGGTGTGCTGCCTCTCGATGCCTCGTTCTATCCACCATCGCTCCTGCTCCTTGGACATCCACTCGCCGCCTTTGTCATCCCTTTTAACACGCGTCCCGAGCTTGTTCTCCGCCCATTGGACGAAGCGTCGCAAAGCTGGGAAGGCCTCGGCCTTTCTGCGAAGCAGGAAGAGGCCGTAGATGCGCGTGCAGTCGTCTACAATCAGGTGCCAGTACCGGTAGCCTTCCGGAGTCCTGACCGGCACAGGACCATGCAAGTCCATGTGCAGCAGATCCAGAGGCTTGGAGGCGCGGTGCTGAGCAATCCTGGGCACGTCGGGACGCCGCTGCTTGCCTGCAGGGGAAGCAATGACAACGCCCTTGGCAAGTCCCTGGTCGATCAGCTGCTTTATCGCCGCGTGGTGGACACGGGCAAAGTGCTTGTGCCACAGAGACAGGTCCAGAGGGACGGTACTCGCCGGCTGAGCCAACTGCAGAGGTGGGACTGTCCTGCCGTCGAGGTAAGCGGCATTGTTGGAGTTGCACGTCGCGGTGAACAGCAGAGCTCCTGATCGGCGGAAGGAGATTACGTCGCGCTCGATCGAGACAGAGAAACCACGTTCGCGAGTTAAAATACAGCACGGAGAGGAGACTAGACCCGAGGTGAGGAACATGCAGGACATGCTCAAACTCGAGCAACCGCCCAGGCTTCCCTCCTATCTGCGGCATGAAGCGCACAGAGCCCACACCGGCCGAGTAGATCACTTTGGAGTCTGCAAGGCGAAGGGGTATCTTGTGGGGCTTGTAGGAAGAGAACCAGTCACGGTGAGGCGTCATATGACAAGTGGCGCCTGTGTCTGCGTTCCAATCAGCGCTGGGATCGCGTGAAGGGCCGTTCAAGGCAGGAGAACTCACGTCAAGGGCGTGCTCGACGGCATAAGCCATAGAGACGGCCTGAGTGGAGTTGGGGACTGCAGCAGCCTCCTGGGCCTGCTGTGAGCCTCCTTTCTTGTTGTTGCGGCGATTCTGGCGCCTTTCGGCAGCCTTCTGACGAGCAGCGGAGCGCGCATCGCGCTTGGCAAAGCAGTGCTCCTCGTCGGGACCCTTCATCTCGCAGAAATCGCACATGAGGTCCGCCTTGCTAGCTGTAGGCGTTGCCACGCGCATGGCAAGGGTTTCTGCAGAGGCGGAACCATCCTGGCGGCCATTCCGCGTCTGGTGCTCCTGCACGAGAGCTTGAACAATCTCAGACTTGGTGGCATCCCGCTGAATGAGACCTGAAGTGAAGGAGTCATACTCCTGGGGCAGGGATCGAAGCATGGACATGGCAGCTAGATCTGCGAGCAGCTGCTCGAGCGTGTAGCTGTCCGGGCACAAGTCCTTGAAGGTCTGAACGAGGGTGTCCACCCTGGAGGCCAGGGAAGGCAGTGACTCGTCAGGCTGCTTTCTGACGGCGAAAACAGCATCCAGAGCGTTGTAATGCGCCCCAGAAACCTTCTGAAGGTGGACGGATTGGAGCTTGGCCCAGATCAGAGGTGCATCCAACTCGATCCCGGTAAAATGAACATGCTGGGACGCATCCACAGCAAGGAACATGGCCCCAGCGGCCTGAGCCGACTTCTCGAGGTAGGTGATGTGCTCCGGGTCCCCTGCACTCGGCTCCTTGATGGTTCGGATGACTAGGAACCAGAGCTTGTTCTCAGCCAAGTAGGCCCGCATCTCCGCCCATTGGGCATAGTTGACGTCGTTCAGGGGCGAGACCACGAGAGGAGGTGAGCTCTTTAGACGAGGACATGGTGTCCTGATGCTGGAGTGAGGTGGAGATAGGTGAAGTAGGTGAGATATGGTGATGATGATGCAAGGAGGGCGAGGTGAGCCGAGTTGTGGAGGTGTAGGAGGGTGTGCGGTGCGTGTAGGACGTCCCAGGCGCGAAGAAGAGTCTGTCTAAGCTATCTAACGATGTAGAAAAGCGAGAAGAGCCCGTAGATCACGCAAATCACGCAAAACTAGTTACTTATAGATGGGGAGAGCCACACAGACACGAATTTGACCCCTGCCACACACACAAAGGAATGGATACCCGGTGTGGCTTATTCCAGGGCTGAAAGGCGGCGAAGCCAATCAAGGTAGACGGGGATAAACCCACTCCAAGTTCTGCCCACCCAAGTGTTTATGTGTAGCTGTGGAAGCCCTATGTATCTACAAGTGCTCGCAGGAGATCAAGGGACCGTTAAAGCCTGTGGCAGCACGGGAAATGCGCAGGAGGGGACGGAGGAGGCGCAGGGAGCGCAGGGAGACACTGGGGAGCATAGAGCACCGCACAGATGTGCAGGGAGTGCCAGGGGAAGGCAGGAGGCTTGCAACAGCGGCAGAGGCGTGTGTGCAGCAGCAGTAGCGTCGAAACAAGCGGTCAGAGCGCAGGGCTCATAACCTAACAGCGTAGGAGGCTGTCTGACGCGCTGTAGCGAGCTGGGAGCAAGGGAATGGAGCTGTGGGTCGAAGTCTATTGAGATACAACTAGGGACAGACCTGGGAGCAAGGGACTGGAGCTGTGAGTCCAAGTCTGAGGACTCTGGGCTCCATCCCTGCTCCCTAGATACATCTAGCTATGATGGAAGCTATGGTAACAAGTAACAAGAGGAGATATCAAAGATAGGGATCAAGCATGTGGAGATGGACAGTTGGGATCAGTGATCTGAGCAACCAACTGACTGTTGGACCGGTTGCATCAGTTGTGTAGTCAACCAACTGATGCCAACTGATGTGAACAGATGGGAGACATGTAGCCAGGAGACCAGCATCAAAGGATGATCAGAGCAGCCAGAAAAGCGGTGACCAAGGGGAATGATGGATGGTAACCACCTAGACTGATCCATCACCAACCTCAACAACCGGGCTCAAATGCCATCAGTGATCTCCATCGGCCCCCTAGTGCTGACTGGGCTCGCCTCAAAACACACCAGTGTATCTCGACCGTTTGGTGCTGACCAAGTTCACCTTAAACACCATCAGTGTTCTTTGTTGGCCTCTTGGTGCTGACCATTGCAGAAGTGACAGCCCATGTGGCTTTCGTTGACCATTAACTTTTGATGCAACATTTTTTTACCCCACTCACGTAAGGGTCGTGGCACGACGGCTGCAAGTTCAAGGGTGTTTATTGCAAAGAAGTAATGAAACCACCTCCATATGACAGCCACCATGTACAGCTTCACATGCTTCAAATGATTATATGCATGAAGTAAGCCGCTCACCCCAAAAATGGGCCCCATCAGAAATAGGGAAGTGCCAACAAGGATCCAACGTGCACAAAAGAGGATATAGCCCAGCAACCTCCACTTGGCGACCAGTTCACCGCTCTTCCATGTCAGACATGATGGAGGCTGCTGGCACATAGATCCCACAGTACCCTAATATATGCATAGGACTTGTGGTGTCATCATACATAACTCCTGTAACTCCTTCTAAGAATCCTGGTCATATCCGCACATCAGAGACATGATTTATAGGTAGTGGGGTGCTTACCAGGCGCCAGTACACCGGACTCCAATCGCATCCAAACCTGGCCACACCAGTTAACCTTGTCAGCATGAGGATTCAAATTAGGCACGAAAACATTTGAGAGTGCGCTAGGGAGCTATAGCCAAGGCTTAAACCCTCATAAGCTGAAGATACCTCCCATCACCCACGATCATTCAGTTATGTTTTACGTGAACCCTACCCTCACAAAGGTCCCGAAATGCTTTTTGCCGTACCCTCTCGCTGTCTTCGATAACGTCTTCTCTCAGAGAAGTGCTGAAGACTGTTTGAGCTCTTTTGGGCTCTCATAAAACTCGACTCAAAGCACACACGATAGATCCAACACCAGCACTGACACCTTTCATTTTGGGATATGGGGTCATTACGCTAAAAACTAAACGTCTCTGGTTACAGCAGATACGTGGCAGGAGAAAAGGAAACGTACTTACAGCACTATTCGTGATCTGTTGACCTGCTTGCAATGTGACTTTGCTCCAGCTATCAACAACAT
>NW_006767447.1:387198-391622 GCF_000264995.1 Punctularia strigosozonata HHB-11173 SS5 | reverse complement strand
TGACCATTGCAGAAGTGACAGCCCATGTGGCTTTCGTTGACCATTAACTTTTGATGCAACATTTTTTTACCCCACTCACGTAAGGGTCGTGGCACGACGGCTGCAAGTTCAAGGGTGTTTATTGCAAAGAAGTAATGAAACCACCTCCATATGACAGCCACCATGTACAGCTTCACATGCTTCAAATGATTATATGCATGAAGTAAGCCGCTCACCCCAAAAATGGGCCCCATCAGAAATAGGGAAGTGCCAACAAGGATCCAACGTGCACAAAAGAGGATATAGCCCAGCAACCTCCACTTGGCGACCAGTTCACCGCTCTTCCATGTCAGACATGATGGAGGCTGCTGGCACATAGATCCCACAGTACCCTAATATATGCATAGGACTTGTGGTGTCATCATACATAACTCCTGTAACTCCTTCTAAGAATCCTGGTCATATCCGCACATCAGAGACATGATTTATAGGTAGTGGGGTGCTTACCAGGCGCCAGTACACCGGACTCCAATCGCATCCAAACCTGGCCACACCAGTTAACCTTGTCAGCATGAGGATTCAAATTAGGCACGAAAACATTTGAGAGTGCGCTAGGGAGCTATAGCCAAGGCTTAAACCCTCATAAGCTGAAGATACCTCCCATCACCCACGATCATTCAGTTATGTTTTACGTGAACCCTACCCTCACAAAGGTCCCGAAATGCTTTTTGCCGTACCCTCTCGCTGTCTTCGATAACGTCTTCTCTCAGAGAAGTGCTGAAGACTGTTTGAGCTCTTTTGGGCTCTCATAAAACTCGACTCAAAGCACACACGATAGATCCAACACCAGCACTGACACCTTTCATTTTGGGATATGGGGTCATTACGCTAAAAACTAAACGTCTCTGGTTACAGCAGATACGTGGCAGGAGAAAAGGAAACGTACTTACAGCACTATTCGTGATCTGTTGACCTGCTTGCAATGTGACTTTGCTCCAGCTATCAACAACATCATCTCATATCATGCTCGTCCCCAATTTGAACTGAAACAGATGTCAGTGCGATAATTTCATTGTTGCTAGACAATCTGCTCACATTATTTAGGTGGGCCGAAATGATACACAAAAAACTCAAGGACACATTATGCGCCTGTCTATAGCTGGACATGGGTGGCGTGTTCTTCACCATCGCTGCTCGTACAGGCACCAGTGAGCTGTTGCATCTCGACTGGAACGATGAACAGTGTTTGTGGACGCTGATGTTTTGTATCGGTTCAAAGAAAAGATAGAAAGGGGGGTATTTCTGTGTTCCTCAGCTGGGTTGGAGGATCCCTATGCACAAGGGAGTGCTAATCACATGCCTCACCAGGCGATTGCCCCACTGTGCAACACCGGTGACTCGTGGTGTCCGAGTAGTTTTTACCTGTTTTACTGATCAGTACATGATTGGCATCACCAGCAGGGCTCATCCTGACCACGTTGCAGAGCTGTTTGCTCAGTACCATATGTAAAATGAAACCATTCTTTAACTGCCAGACATATGTTATCTCCGTGCAATTCTTGTAGTTATACATACTTACATAGGGCAAATGAGCCAGTGTTTGCACCCAATGCCATGATGTAGTGATGCAAAATCCTCTCTTCTAACTCACAAGATCGGACAACAAGCGGTGACTTCCGTTGGCTTCAGGGCAATAGATCTTGTTATATACAGCCAGGCATGATCAGATGCACCTGTATCTGTGGGAAAGGTTGTCCCTCCATCTTCTTGCCGCCCAGCAGCTTGAAGAATGACCTAGGTGGTTCGGAGGAGAACAGCACTGCAGTGCTCGTATTGCATACACGCCCGGAACGCACCTCAAGCTCACAGAAATCATACTTTCCCGCGGTCACGTGCCGATGTTGTTTTTCTCTCCTGGCCCCCCCACCCAGGACAAGAAATCGACACCAGCACATGACTAATTCCCATGCCTCAATCCACCCTCAGTACAAGCTCCTGGCTGTGTTTTATCAAGCCTTGCGTCATTCTGACGGCACCGAATATTCCACTACTTTCCATACAATGATCCGACCATATCTGACACCCTCCAGTGCCCCCACAAATACTTGCCATGTATGTAGATAGCGTAACAGAGAAGTTTGCCCCCGTTGGTACCAACATCTGAGAAAAATCCCATGACTATACAGCACTACATAGTCCAATATAGCATCCATAGTTCCATAGCAATGTCAATTTGTATGGGTGCTATGAAGCTGCCTGCAGTTGCTATAGAGGTCCCTGCCAGTGCTATAAAGTGCTATGGGTGCTATAGATCACAGAGCCAATGCTATGGGCACTACAGACACTATAGCAATTTGGTAGTCATCATATGCTCAGTAAATGTCATGATTAATCAGACAAGAAACTAAAATGTTTGATTTTGAAAGCAAATATTTGGATTGCATAATAACTGTATACAATATTACATTACTAGTGCTACCGGCCAGCTTACATAAGCATTTCATACACACAAATCCCTACCTAGGTGGAGGCAGGGGCAAGGGCAGAGGCGGAGGCAACGCCGAGCCTGACCGTGTTGGCGGCTCGGGCTCGGTGCTGTCGAAGGGGGGCGGGAGGCAAGAGGCCGAGCCTGACCGCGCCAGCGGCTGAGGCTCGGGGCTGTCGGAGGCACGCGCAGGGGGTGGGAGGCGAGGCCAAGCCCGACCGCGTTGGCGGCTCTGGCTCGGGGCTGGTCGAAAGACGGCGGGAAGCAGGGAGGTGACGCCGAGCCCAACCGCGTTGGCGGCGCGGGCTCGGGGCTGGCAGAAGGTGGGCTCGGGGCTGGCAGAAGGCGGGCGCGGGGTGGGAGCCAGGGGGCGGGGGATGCGGCGCTGAGCCCGACTGCGTTGGCGGCTCGGGCTGGGAGGCGGGTCGAAGGGTGGGCGCAGGGTGGGATGTGGCGCCAAGCCCGACCGCGTTGGCGGCTCGGGCTCAGGGCTGGTCAAAGGCGGGCGCAGGGTGGGTTGGGAGCGCCAGGCTCGTCAACGGGGGAGGCGGTGGGGTCGCGGCTTGTTGAGGGCGGGGGGGGTGGGGGAAGGGGCATGGATGGACTTGTGTTGACGGGCTGTGGCTGCGTCAAACATCGGTCACGTGACCATTGGTTGGCATTGACGCCGCCGCGGCAACATGGATCACGTGACCGCCGGTCCAAACCTGAATTTTTGCTAAGTCCACATTGATCCTAGTACTGTGCCATACTTAATGTTTATATATAAGCTTATATGATACTATGCACTCATACTTCACTGTACAGGCTGACTATTACCCCAAAACTAATGACGATCATAATATAGTGTGAATTGGAAAGTCTGCTATGGTTTCTATATAAGTATGTACCGAAACTATGGATGCTATATAGACATATATCCAAAGCTATGGGTGCTATATTGATGTCACTATGAGCTATGCAGTGCTATATAGCTGGTGTATTAAGCTATAAATTGCTACATAGCACCCCATAGCGACCGTTATAGTCTACATAGCACCCCATAGCGACTGTTATAGTCTACATAGCGCTCTATAGCAGCTAGCTGATCACTCCATAGTGCACATAAAGCTACTATAGCAACAATAGTTCAAAGGGGCAGCTATATAAATTTGGGTTTTTTCAGATGAAGTTTGTCTTAGCTTTGCCATCGCTGTTTCGTATAGCGTCCACCCAACTCAAAAGAAAAGAAAATATCCATATCTCTATCTACTCGGCCGCCTCTGAACTGCCTCACTTCCTCGCACCCCTTTTTTTTTACCTTTCTCTTTTGGTTTTGGCCTAGCTGGGACCGCACATTACAGCACGGTGGATATCACATACTCCGATTTGTCAGGCTGGGAGAGAGCTGTGGCGCCACGCAAAGAAACACAGAAAATATGTTATGCTGTCATTACTACAATAGGGTGACACAATCATTGTGGGGTGAAGTCACAAATACTGGTTCACCGAGTGTCTGTCTGATTATGAATTGAGTACATGACAACAATTTTGTCTCCTTCCTTGGCGGTCAGCCCAATTCCTACTCTGAGATCAGTCCATAATAGTGAGCTGGTACGTCCCTCGGCCTATCTTTGGCCATAGGATAGCTGCCCTAGTGTTGTTGTCAGTCAATTGAGACGACGGAAGCTGGGTGTTGAAGTTATTGCCTATCACGTTCCTGTTCGGGAAACAATGAATATAATGTGTCAGCAAGATAAAGATACACTTACATGGCTCCAGTAGTTGCGAAGGTGTACTTCTTCCCGTCCTTGAGTATGACATCCGTGAGGATCTGCTCCTGCTGTCCGTGGTAGTGATACAGAGGACATTCTCAGACATAAATGAGTTTACTTACTTTACCAGGAATCAGGTTACAAAGTGTGAATGTTTGAGCTCTTCGATGGACCAGAACCGAGCACAGCTTGACGTTGAGTTCCAC
>NW_006767447.1:373962-380022 GCF_000264995.1 Punctularia strigosozonata HHB-11173 SS5 | reverse complement strand
CCTTGATTCATAATCCTGACCCACCTAAGTGGGTCGGTCTTACTCATCCTTGTGCCCTGCATGTGATTCTCTTGTACTATTCTTGGACCATGGATTTGTGTATATAAGACCCCTGTAGCTCGCCCTAAGTCCCCATCTCGACCTCTTGTGTCTTGGGGACTTAGGTGAGTAACCGTCTCTGTATTAGATACTATGCTAACTTGTGTCTTGGGGACTTAGTGTGTGACCTTGAGTCCATTAGGTGCCTATTGCGTCGCTGTCGACCTCGTGTCCAGTGACCTTGAGTCGAGCTCAGCTCCTCCTTTTCTGCGTGTACTCTTGCCTAAAGTAAGTGCCGACGACGCTGCTCTCCCATCCAACTCTACCCGATTACTTGGACATTCCGGCTGTCTGAGTAGTTGGTAACCCCAACGGGCGTTCCCCTGCACGTCGCTCGTCACACTTGTGGCACCTGATTCAATGCTATCAGCCAGCCAGTTGAAGGTATACAAGAAATGCAGAGGCCTACATGCATCTGGTATGAAGTATACCAGACACTACAACTGCTCTGCACTGTGCCGCTTCAGCAGCTACATTGATATCACATTCAGTCTCCATTCATCTGGTGAAGATAATGGTCATATACATCCTCCTTTCTTGTCTTGCTGATTGCTTTGCAAGCAATGTCATCGTCAACCACATGTCCAAAGGAGATCCATAGTCCTCTCTGAACTTGCCTTCACCACGTGTAGCACTGTATCATGTGAGTCATGTGATATCTGATTGAACTCCCTTTGTGTCTTTGTTCCATTGCCCAAGCCGCCAATTTTAACCATTATATCTACCTATGCCTCTACACTCTTCTTCATCCTCGATTCCGCTACACCACAATTATGCCTTGTACCTCACCAAGTTTGTGAAGCTTGTATGTGATTTCTGCTTCTCGTACACGTGCACTGAGGATATCAAGAAATGCAAAGGTGATCCTTAACATATCACCTCCGTTTTGATATATACTCACTTCAAGTTAATCACACCTTGCAATTAGGTTGCTCAGGTGCATGGTACTGTGCGAGTATCTGCTCTAAGAGTGAGGATATATACTGAGCTTGTCCCACTTCTAGTCCAAGGAATGCCAGAAACACCATTGGTTTACTAATAGGTTGCAGTCTGCACACTATTTTTGCAACTTATCTTATTGATTCTTAGCAGGGAGTCTTGCAAAGCTTTTCAATCTATGTCTCCTTGAAATCAATCCCTACAATGTGCTTTGCGCTACTGGATGGATGTCTGTCTTTTTCCACAGAACTGTTACATAAAGTGACTATTTCATCAGACTCATCACTCTGCATTTGACTGGGCCTTAGATAGAATACACGTTCCAACTTTCTGATGCCCAAATCAAGGTTGCGGTGGCAACCGTACACTGCCAGGAATACCCCAATCACCCTCTATCCTGTTGGCTTCAGTCATGCGAGGTTTGTGATTTTGTCGAGTTTGATACTTGCAAGTCTTGTGGTCCCGACAAAGTGTCATGTCTCATGTGCTTGTCCACGGCGCTAGACTCATCTATGCTCATCATATACAAGTTTTAGTTCGACAATGGGACTATAATGTTGTGTCTGTGCTTTCACTGTCAAATACTGCTTCCAAGCTTGAACCACCTGATTACCATCCTGAACTGGGAGTATTGGCTGAAGATTGTCGTCAAGTTTTGCTCTGGTTTCAAGGTCTTAGTAGATTTGTGGTACATCCTGCAGTACAGTCAAACACCTTCCAATGGACTGTAATGGCTGGATGATGCCTAAGCAAGTATGTCGTGCCGACTTGTAGTAGATACATTCTCACCATTCTCAAGCCGCAGACACCAAATCCGTTGTTGAACACATTTATTTCATGATCGAATACATCACAACATCCGTTCCAGTACCCTCCAGATTTACTTGCATCAAAATGTATAGCTCTTGAGCTTGACTTGGTTGTCTGGTGTTGGTACTTATCAACCTGCGTACACGCACATCCTCTACAGACAGCAAGATGCATTCACTGTGGACAGTAGTGAGCTTTGATGTATATTGTGTCTTAGATCACACAAACAATGCCCTCTGTGAGCCAATCTGTCTTGTGTACAGTTCAGACCATTTAAAAAAAATCTGTCAACTCATGTTATCTGTTGGTCAAATATATGTAGGTATCACGCTTCACAATACTTACAGACGGACAATGCTAGCATCACTACAACAGAGCACAGATCACATTGAATGGCTAACCAAGATCATATTGTCAACTTGCTGTACGTGTAATGTGATATATTTTGCTTACTAACAGAAGTTCAAAAGGCAAATCTGGCATGGGTATAATCCCACGACAGTCCCATGAACCTCTCACTGAGAGCACAGGGATGCAATTTGTTGCCTTTGTCACATTGACAAAGAAAGTTCCTTTGATCTATTGGATCTCTGGGTAATCTACATGCAAGGGACAAAGGGATCATACCATGTTATGCTTTCTGATGCCAGTATAAAGGGTCTGATCTCTACTTTGCTGGCCATCTTGTACCAGCAGATTCATTGGCAAACACTTAGCCTGCATACTATAGCAAATTTCCTACTATGATTCAGAGCTCATGTTCCAACGAACAGTGTTGTGCATCCTTCGTAGATGGGAAGATCAAGCCTCTCAAGTGCAGTGGTACAATGCTTTGCTATGATACGTACATGGTGTCTAATTTACCCGAATGTGTAGCATGCAAACACACCACTTATTGCGTGCGCCTTGCTCCTTCACACACAGATAGATAGCATCTGACTGATGCATCTGTACTAGTCCAAACCATGTCAGAAGGCACATTGGCTTTCTCACAAGTGTGTATTTCTGCGAAGCTATGGGTTTCCTCACTGAGCCGCGTAGGTTGGATTGTGCTATACACAAGATGATGCTTCTGGAGTTGGAGAGAGAGAATGCAACATTCCATACTAATATCAATCAATTCTTCAAAGTGAGTGCTCCAGGTGTGATGTCCATCGCCCTCTTTACTGCCAGAGGAGCTGAAGTACTCTCCAGAGGTCCAGTGAGGGGCTGACACTTACCCTTTACCATGCCATGGGTATGGCTAGCGGTGTGCCCCGCATCCCACTCATTGATGGGGACTACTGTCCGTCTGCAGCCAAGTACAAACACTTTGTTTTCCAAGCATTTTGTCTCATTCAACAAGACGATTCGAGCATAGGTGACCTAATCAGGCTGAAGATACACCATGTACTCTTGTCTGCTAAAGGCACATCACCTGTTATTTGCTGTGTTCTGCATCTTTGTGGATTTACTTTCTTCTGGGCAGGCCTGAGCCTGGACGACATGAAGAAGGCATTTCCCCAGCGTGTCTGGGTAGCAAACTGGGAAGAATGGCTAGTATGCTGCGTAAACAGTGCAACACTCATGGAAAACTTCAAGACTGCATAGGTGCAGCTTCAGCACAGTCGGTGCCCTCTGTTCATCTGGTTGGATAACCCAACATCATGTACATACTGCTTTTATTTGTAGTGGGGACACTTGGGCTAACTTTGGTCAGGGGTGGTTGTGCATATTGGAGTGGATAGGTGTGCGGCATTTGTAGAGACTTTGCTAAGTCAAGAACAGCTGGAAAGTGTTCAGAAGCTGAATCATCTAGTATAATGCTAAGTCTATAGGTGGAGGTATCGTGTGAACTGCCACTCCAACCTGCGGCGATGTCTGCATGTTTGTTGAGCTACAATGACAAGAGTCTGTACTCTACATTGAGAGGGGATAACCTACAATTATCATTGTAAGCACAATAATGAAGATATGCAAAACATATGACATTCCTTTGTCTACCATGATGAACTCTGTGTTCTCAAAATATTCTTCACAATGTTGCCATAGCCGGGACTGCTTGAATATGGTAGCATTGGTAAGACATCCTGGCCAGCCAAGCTCATAGCTGATTATGAAGCCTTCGTGGTCACATCGGCCTGAACTGAGAGCTACATAAATCAGCATTTGAGTGGTGTATTCACATGGAGGTATGAAGACACTCACTGCATAGAACTTTTTCCGACACCAGAATGACCATGGATTTCTAAGAGGCCAATGAGCAAGCCTGAGAAGAGATCCATCTCCAATCCCAATACAACCAGGGAAGGTCTTGTCCTTCATCCACTGTTTGATTGTCGCCTGCCGTGCAGCATCTGGTCACTTGAAATACTGTGGCTTGACACGGCGGAGTGCCTTAGACACACGGTCAAAGTAGAGGAAGCTGCTGCCTTCAGCTACTCCAATGATGTTGCCTGTGCGTAGGGCTGTCAACTGGCCGACCTGCATGTAAAATACGGCCATCTGAAACTTGATGGGATGCTGAGGGCAACGAGGTGTGCTGGCAAAGACTGGATCACTTTCAATCAGGCCATGTATATGCTATAATGCATCCCTAGACATGCTGTGTATGCAGAGCAGTCAGTTATCACGTCAATCATGACAGGATCTGAATTACCACAGCCATATTCTGAATTGTTTCTCACTAAACCCTTCTAAAAGCAAGTTGAAGAATTCCTCTACTTGAGGAGCATTGTATGGACCCCTTCTGCCCCATTTGCCATGCCGCGGCTGATTCTACTTGGCCTTGATTGTGAGTGCAGGCATGGCCTGAGCATTCAGCTCGTCAACCTCATCCTCGGCTTCTGAGAAGAGGTCGCACGTGACTGCAAGCATCCACCTCCATAGCAGCAACTTGGTCTTTGTTTCTTTGCAGCGACGGGTGTGTAGGCGACGTGTCCTTGCCATACCAGTGTAGTTTGTGGCAGAGGATGCTCATTGATCCATAGCGAACGCACTCCTCATCGCATTCGTCATGTTTGTCATTTGAAGCGGAGCTTGAATTGCTACTGCACCATCCGGCAATGCTGACTCAAGCCATGTGGATATGGCAGATCCCATCAAACGTCTCATGCTTGTAAGCCTCTCGACTCGTTAACTAAGGCTCATTACCCTCATTATTGAGTGAGGCTACTGGATCCTTCTCTGTTTGTGCCCCCTCTCATACACGGCCAACCAGCTGTTCGCTGGACACCACTGGACACTCAAGCTAATGCGATCCCAGAGGTGCATACAACTAAGTTCCACTGCAGATCACAATGGATTCCAGTGGCCCTGCCGCCCACTGGAACAAACACAGTGACACTGATGGAATCCAGGAAGCAACACCGCCGCCAGGGAGCCATATGGTGCGCACCATGGTTTCCACATGGCATCTAAGCACTTCTCTGTTCAGAACACTTTACCAGTGGGTCGTGCCAGTGCTGACTGCACAGCAGTGGCAATGTGTACGGTCAAGCCGCACAACCCTTCGTCCAACTCATCTCCCACCAACAGTGCCAGCAAAGACGATAGATGATGGGTTCACTCTTGCCATGGCCAAGGGCACGGGCCTTGGTAGAGTCATGCCACTCTCTGAGCCTGCTCAGAGAGTATGGGTCGGGAGATGGGGTGTGCATCTATAGCGGTCATGCCCACCATTGCAAGATGAACCCCCGGACAGCCTGGCATGCCAACCCCCCAACAATCTACGTGTCCTCACAGTGCTGTGCAACTTTCAGATATGCTCAATATGCCACGGGCACAGTACATTTATTATTTTCCTCTCACCTTTGTAAAACCAATGGGTTAATACTTGAATTCAGGTGTGATGTTGCACTTCTCACCCAACCCCAACCACCATTTGACTACCGCAGCAGCTGGGTCCTCTATCGAATTGGCAAACCTGTCCAACTGCAACCTGTCAGGGCACGGCTCCCACACTCGCCTCATGTCTCATTGTTCTCTTTTTCTGCTTCCGCTTCTGTCCCATTTCGTTCATTTCCCCTAATACTTCCGTCTCCCTATTCAGTCGCGCTCTCCCGCGCCCTCCTAGGCTTCCCGCGCCCTCCTTTGGGCATCTCCCCTATTTCGTTCCGTCGCTCGGCGCTCCTAGGGCCTCCGCACTCGCGCGGCCTTCCTAGGCCGGTCCACCGGTCACGTGTCGGGCGCCCGAGGACCCTCCCCTCCCCTTCTCTCATTGGACCATCTTTC
>NW_006767447.1:357658-373640 GCF_000264995.1 Punctularia strigosozonata HHB-11173 SS5 | reverse complement strand
TGTCAGGGCACGGCTCCCACACTCGCCTCATGTCTCATTGTTCTCTTTTTCTGCTTCCGCTTCTGTCCCATTTCGTTCATTTCCCCTAATACTTCCGTCTCCCTATTCAGTCGCGCTCTCCCGCGCCCTCCTAGGCTTCCCGCGCCCTCCTTTGGGCATCTCCCCTATTTCGTTCCGTCGCTCGGCGCTCCTAGGGCCTCCGCACTCGCGCGGCCTTCCTAGGCCGGTCCACCGGTCACGTGTCGGGCGCCCGAGGACCCTCCCCTTCTCTCATTGGACCATCTTTCGTTGCGTTGATGGATTACTCATCTACTATATAATCGCCTGTCGCACCAGGGAGCAACCCAGACTTGTTCTCTCAGTTGCCTCCCTGCCTTGTGCGACAGGTATGTGTACTTCTCCTCATATCTTCGTATATATACTCAGTTGCCTCCCTGCCTTGTGCGACAGCGTCTCCACCGCCGTCCCGGGGGATCCGCGCCGCTCCTAGGAGCTCCAGCGCGTACTCTGACAGAACCACACCTGTCAGTGTGCACAAATACGCCGACAAACACCATCGAGAATGCGCCCGTCAAGAAGTGTATATGCACTCGAACGTTCCAGCCCACGCAAAGACACCCAGGGTGTGCTCTTGAAGACACAGAGTAGGTGCTCAAAGTTGCGCCCCGGGCCCACTCTTGATGACATGGGGCATGCACTCAATTGTGGCATTACTGGGCACACAATCCACCTTGCCCCATTCTTGTCATCCACCCAACCCCGCATGCTCGTCACCCACAGACTCGTGTGGTGCTGCTTCTACCCCCGTGCCCGCTATTCGCCCAATGTTGAGCACAAGCTGCCAATGCAGTCGTGCTTGGCGCAGCTTCCAGCTTCCATCCCCTGCCCTTGCCGTCTGCAAGCCACCAATGCGGTTGTAATCAGTGTGGCTTCCGCCCCGTGCCCTCTTTTGCCCAGCACCAAACGCAAGCCACCATCGCGCTCGGCGCAGCTCCCATCTCCCGCCCTTCTTCCACCCCCGTGTCCTCTTTCTCCCAACACCGAGCCTGAGCTGCCAATGCAGTTGCGATGGGTGCAGCTTCCATCCCCCGTCCATGCCGTCTGCGAGCCACCAACGCGGTCACGCTTGGTGCAGCTTTCTTTTGCCCAATGCCGAGCGCGAGCCGCCAACGTGGTTGCACTTGACACAGCTTCCATACCCTGCCCTTCTTCCACCCCTGTGCCCTCTTTTGCCCAACGCCAAGCATGAGCTGCCAACGCGCTCACACTCAGCACAGATTCCATCCCCCGCCCTTGCCGTCTGTGAGCTGCCACCACCCCCCGTACACATCATACAACCCACCTTCCAAGCCCTCCCTTCTTGCTTTCCAATCAGCCTACTCAAAGATGCACTGCAGCCACTCTCGAAGCCACAGGGCAGATGCTTGAAGACGTGCCCCAGGCCCATTGTCAAAGATTCCCCTGGGGCATGTGCTGGACAATGCCCCATGCTATCAGCATCCCCTGAAAGTGCTGCAACGTGCACACTCCTCGTGTTGCACAAGCGCGTCGTGGTAAACCCCATTCTGTGGGCAATTCTGTGGTTCAATATCACCCATTCCGAGTAGCATAGTGTAGTCACATACTTATTGTAGTCAGTCACTATGTATCTCAGATTTCGTTCAGCATTGTGTTAATGAATACATCTTCATTCTGACGAAAGGACTATTGGACTGCTAATTGAACCCAGCCTCCTGTCAGTGACAGGAGGCGTCCTCAACATTGGCATCAAATCCTTTACAGATTGTAAGGTTGCAGAGAGAGCTGCCAATTTTGCCTCCAGCACAGGAATAATGTTTAGCAGCAGCTGTCTTTCAGATGTATGTAGACGTATTTGCAATTCCGTAGTTGCGCGGACACTTGGGAAGGACGTGGAGCACGGTCCATGCGGCAGGTGCTAAAGGTTAAAAAGGGGGCTGACCGGCTGGCCTCGTTCGCATCGTCTTCATCTGGTCCACCCACTTGATAGGGGCTATAGACTCTTGCTCTTGCAGCCTGGCAATACGATGCCCCTTGAACACCCAGAATGTTAGTATCATCAACGGATGGTCAACCTTCGCGGCTCACTCCTATTATCTAGTCTTCCAGAACCAAGGCCATCGGTCTTCTAGTTTTCAGTGCTTGGTTTGTCCCAGAAGTTCCTGGTTATCGTTGTCAAAAGCCATTCAACACGAAGACACAAATGGACATACCTGTCAAGTTCGTGCTCACGATAACCCAGATCTGCAATCAGGCAGCCCTTTCCGTACCCGCAACACAGGGCAACATTTTAGCAGTCCTGTTTATTGTTGTGATACGGACATCGGTGTACTTCAGGAGGACGAGCAACATTGCAGTGAGGACGGTCAGAGCCTTTCATACCCAGATCAAGAAATACTTCACGAACCTGTCATGCCATATGTCCAATATGTCACAACGTCTCCCACCCAACCTGATGCTGTCACACATGAAGAGCCTGAGGTGGCGTTCAACATCCCTCCTCCTGGTATTCACAACCTCACACCGGTTAATGGGCCTGCACTTGAGGACAATCCAACTGATCAGATGTATGACAATTGGGCTGGCATCTTGTCACGTACAAAAACAATGTTGCCTACTTTTCATGCCACCTACGATGTGTGCGATATGGACTTGGAGCCAGG
The DNA here is from genome assembly GCF_000264995.1 of Punctularia strigosozonata HHB-11173 SS5. Classification (NCBI taxonomy): domain Eukaryota; kingdom Fungi; phylum Basidiomycota; class Agaricomycetes; order Corticiales; family Punctulariaceae; genus Punctularia; species Punctularia strigosozonata. The sequence continues at coordinate 370,959 of NW_006767447.1, read as the reverse complement.
GAGCAGCTCGGATGACTCGTTGCTGTCGAATTCAGAAGACGAAAGCCAATGGAATGACATACATCAGTCAGTGATAAGTAATGTTGTGTAAATCCAGTGTGCACGAGATTGTCATCTTTATTTGCAGATGACATAGATGAGGAATTCTCTGTTGTTGAAGAGTCCGAATTCGAGCAATGGTGGCCTTATCCTGATAAAGCAGTGAGCCGAGCGTATGCTGCTGTTCTCCGTTGAATATCTCACCTACGGCATCATCAGACGTGCACCATGGACATCATGTCGGCTTTTCCATGATTGCATGTTTCTGAGAAGGAAATGGACGTGGTGAGGTGGTTTGCAATGAAGAACAGCACAGGAGTGCTTCCCACCATTCACCAGGTCAAGAGATATTGTCAGCGTGTCCTAAATTGTAGCGGTGTTGACGTCAAGATGTGCGATGGCGGTCACAAACATGTGTACGGTGTTCATGACCTTGAAAACATTATCAGAGATGTGATTTAGTTGGCCAATTGACTTTTGTTTGGTACTGACCACATGTTATAGAAATTGGTGAATCTATTGGTTGCACCCAATTTGTCAAGGTATCCGGAGGATAGTGGTTATCAGCATGGCAAATCCAGACAAAGTGATTGGTGGCAGCATAAGGTCAATCCGATTTGTAGTGAGCCAATCGCGAGGAATGATGTTGGATGTGACTTCTTCGTTGAGGAGCCAGCACTCGCCAATGTTGACGAATTCGGCATACTGGCGGTCGTGATGATTTGTTGGTGGTTCATGCGCAATGGAGTTCTGTGGGCAATGGTGAATCCCATGAGAATACACACAGATACACGCGAGTTTGTCGTGAATGGAACCACACAACTCGAAAGACCGCTCAGTGCCTTCTCGCTTTTCATCGTGGAATTGCGGGATCCAGTCCCTTGGGTGCTCGCCTTCCAGGGAGATAACTCAATGTTGAGTGAATTTTGTTTGCATGTTGGGATGACTGGTAAGTACTTCTGCAGGATTTGACTATGTTGGAAAAGCCGGAATTCCCGGTAGACCACCTGGCAATGCTGGAGAAAGAGAACACATATCAGATTTTGTTACCGTCAGACTCATGCTCTCACTCTGAAGCTCAGGACTCTCTGATGTGTTTCCTACAGGAGGGTGTACCACGCACAAGTCCAAAACCCTTGCACAACTTGAGAAGCAGCTGGAGCGAGTCTTGGACAGAGCACCAAGCACTATTGACAAGATGTTAACTGAGACCGGCACGAAAGATAAGTACCTGCAACATTTTGTGGAGAAGCTATTAGTAGAATGCAAGAAAATTGAAGACAAACAAGCCACTTGTCCGGGATTGTCAGGGATAAGCAAGCAAGATGAAATACGGCTCGTGTTAGCCAGCCTGCACGAGCAAATGCCAAAGAATATTCTCAACCCAGTCTTGATGGTTGAGAGTGAGTGTATCTGCTGGAGCTAAAACATCAGATAAATGTGTTAATGGTTCGTCAGACTTCGATCCTCAGCAAGACTCACCAGTCGAAATTCTACATGTTGTACTCTTGTGGGTTGTGAAATACTGGTGGCGTGATGCCGTATCACACCTTTCCTCCAAGGAGAAGGACATACTCCATGCGCATATCAATAGTATTGATACGACTGGGCTGGGTATCAAAGGCCCGCTCGGCACCACGTTCGTGCAGTACGCAGGGTCGTTGGTGGGTTGAGACTTCTGTATAGTGCTCCAGATAGCGCCGCAGGTTCTGCAAGGCCTTGAAGGAATACCAGATGAGTGCTACGGGGTGTGGCTTGCATTAACATGTCTGGCGCCGTTGCTCTATCAGCCAGAAATCATGAATCTGCCTGAGTTCATGGTGAGTTCAATGGTTCACCAGGATGAATAATCTTACCACTATGCACGACTTCAGTCCCAGCTTGAGATGGCCATCTTTGATTTCTTGATCACGACAGCTCTGTGGAACATGCAGCAGTTCAACAAGCCAAAATTCTATCTGTTTGTCCACTTATCATCACACATACGATGATTTGGACCCGCGCTCCTTTATGCCACGGAGTCCTTCAAGTCCTTCAATGCTGTGATTCACCTGCAAAGTGTACACTCAAATTGACAAGCACCCAGCTGGGATATCGCTGAAGCCTTCAGCCACATGCATGCTGTCAGGCACTTGGTCAGCGGAGGATACATGGTTCAAGATACAAATGGCAAGCTACTACCTCACTGACGCCAAGCTGGCGCAGGTGTCTGGTTGCTTACGGTTGCTCAACAGGGTCAGGTCAAAAGTTGTGTTGTGACACAGCCTCAGAGCTCCGGACCGGTGAATACATGCTCTGAGGTTCAAACCCCGATTATTCATAACATATCTATGAGAGATTTATGGAATGCTCATCGGACCCCCTCTTTAGCACCTAACCCCTTGTTGAAATAGGTGATGACACAGCCACAACCTGTTTCAGACATATGGGAATCAAATGCCTATTTGATTCCAGCAAGAACCATAGACGGGACTCCGAAATGTGGCAACTGTTGTTATGCAGAGAAACCAAAGTGCAATGGACCATACAATTATGTAACTGATTGTCATCACAGCAGCACTTACTATGGCAACTCGGCAAACCGATGGATAATATTCAGAACTGATATTATCACATGATGTAAGCGATCTCACACCTACCTTGTCATGCAGCTGCATCCCATTTAAAACTAGTGCTCAGTCATCCAATATGAGCAGATAATCATGCTTTATCATGCTTTTGTAACATTTTGGCTGGGGTCACATCCCTGTCACTGTGATGAGGCCCATGCACAAAAACCAACTCCCTCCTTTGGGGGAGTCGTAATTATGAACTATGTATATGCATGTGTGTTACGTGGGAAACATAATGGGTAGTATAGCCTGAAAAATGTGCCAGACGTTGTAAAAGTCCAGCCGTGTAATATTCAAGGAGTTGTAGGCTTCCTCAGCACGAATAGCAAATGCTGGATCAACAAACTCTAACAGCTTCTCCACCTCAAGGTCTGCCATTAAATTCTCAACAATGGCATGATCAATGGGCTGCAGGCAATTAGTAGTGCTGTATTCTTTGACCGCTAACTGCATGATCATTTCCGGCATGTCTCCAGATGGATTGAGCTTGTTGTGATCCTTGCGGACGGGATGATTGTTGAACTTCTCCTTCAAATCTTCCAATTCCTGCTGAATCAGCTTGGGCCAAAGCCACTGAACTAGTTTACTGAGAAGCCATTAATTCCAAACTTTGCATAGAGAATTCATCTTACAATTGATTCACATTCGTTTCATCATAAATTAGCCGCCCTTTCTCCCAGACCTCCTTGACATTGTCACCCCATTGGAGCCTTAGCCTAAGCCAACCATGCTCAATGGTAGTATTGTCTGTGCTTCAAAGGAATTGGTGGGCTGGAAGTTTGTCCAAGGGAAGGTAAGGCAAGAACGATTCACTAATTGACATTTATCGACATGTGATCAGAGCAGGGGACACATCTGGACTTACCGCAGTGCTAGCGCAAATCCATACATTTCCGTAGTTTCAGAGCTACAATCTGTAGTGGTCTGAATTGGCATTCCTATGCCCAGAATCAATATCCAAGAGAAAACCTAAGTAATATTTTTGCATACCACCCAACTCATGCACCAGCCAAAGGTAAAGGTAGGTGATGAGTGACTTAAAACGGTTATTTGGCACAACCCAGAGCCCTAACCACTTCCCTGACCAGCAGTCACGGATACCCCAGATAGGAAAACTGATCCGTGCCAGTTTGTCATGCCCATCACCACTCCATTCATGGTGAGGGTCAAGGTGCTGGAGTGCAACATGGTGTTTCTTCCTCATGGTTGGCTCACGAATGTTAAAGCCTTCGGGTTACGGAAGCATCATTTCCTTATGAACAGCCGCCCTGCAACCCTGTGAGACAAGGATATGATGCTGAATGAGATCCAAACCTGGTAAGCTTGACCCCATGAGTGTGTAGTACAGTGATCCACCGCTCCTCTGGACAGCACTACTCCCTTGGACACGGGCTAATTTCTCCACATCGCCTGACTCTTTCCTCTTGATTATTTATATATATATACATCCAATGGATCCTCACCATCTCTTGTAGCCCGATGGACAATATGTAGTGTTTTACTCGAATGAAAAATCGGAAATACCATGGTGGCTGTGCTATTCAATCTTTATGTGGGCTTTGAGGTGTTTGTGAGCTGCTGTACCACAAATCAGTGTACATATTCAGACTCTACAGTGCTGAAAGCACTATCTGCAACTGAGCTCATGAGGGTACATGTATCAATGGGCCCAATATCGCTCCAGGTTTCTGCATGCTTTGGCGGAGCAGCAGCTAAGGCAGCCATGTGACTGTCAGTTAACCTCCAAAAGGTTTCCTGCGCTCACACCGGCAATATGGCAAAGTCACAAAGGGCGCGGGAAAACCACTGTCCAGAGGAACAGTAAAGTGGCTGTGAGGGGGTCACCCATATTATGGCTCTCAGAATTTTTTTAGGATACCTACTACAAAATATTTAGGTAGATGGGCAGGATGTACAGCTAACTAATGATGCTAATTTAAAGAAGAATGAGAGCCCATGGGAGGAGCAATGTACAGTACAATTTTTCCTGTCCAAGGGAACGGTGGATCACTGTATGGCCTCCTTGACAGTTCCTGGGCCTTGACACTGAGTATGATCACCAGTGAGCTCATCCATGATAAGCTGCTGGTGTTTGGACTCAGGGATGGCTTTCGTCTGTGTTGAAGCAGCCTTCAGTCCCAGTTCCTTGCGATGACACTTCACAGTTGTGGCACTAAGTGTACGTTAGGAAGGGATGGCAGAGAACCAATGGACAAGCATACCTCATTATGATGCCTTCAGTCTTGAGCAGTGTCTTGATCTTGTCTTTGTTGGTAATCCCAAGCTTATTATACTTGATCAACAAAGTGTTGACCTTCTCATCGCTGCCGCGTGCTGGTAACAATCAGCAGGACACCAGTATGGTGTCTATGATATTCCTCACAGCATTCATTGTACTGATTCTTGCCTTCCGGATTGCAATTGTGCAGATTCTTTTCATTGACTTCCTCATCCAATAATCCATCCAGCTGTGCACAATCTGAGCCTTCCATGATGGTGCAATTGCAACGACTTGAGCTGGAAGAGGAGCGTGTGATTCCTCTGTCCCTTTGATCTCTCATCCTTCCATAAGAGACCATCAGCTGAGGGCTCACACTTCCTGCAACATATAATTACTCGCATGCCACTCTAGAACAAAGCTATCAACTATGTATCTACATAATAGAAGCCGGATGTGGGCTGTTCAAGCTCCATTGAGAACTCTCACTAGGTGCTCAGGCCTGCAGGGTAAGCACACATATTCAGGACAGTGGATTGATAGGGCAATCATTGTGATCTGTGCAATCGGATGGGCTAGCGAGGATGGGTGAGTGCACCGCATTGGTGTTTGCATGTGGCGGGTCGGGGATGGGCGAGTGCACTGTATTCGTGTTCGCGTGCAGGGGGTCAGGGATGGGTGAGTGCACCGCATTTGTGTTTGCGTGCAGCAGGTCGGGGGTGGGCAGGATTCATGACCATTGGGGGCGCTGGACGGGCTGTTGGGCAGATGCCCGCTTGTCATGTTCAAGGAGGGGTGGGCTGCTGGACGATAGCCCACATGTTTGCATGCATGGAGTTGGGGAGGGTGGCGGCTCAAGTGGCATTGGTTGGCGGCTGGGGGGTGAGCCGGTCCGTGTTCGCTGGAACACAGACGGCGGTGAGCGGGCAGGCAGCTGGGGATGGGCGATGCCCACGTCCGTTGTAATGCAGGTGCGGCCGGTGGAGAGGGCGACTTGGGAGTGGGCCATGCCTGTGTTTGTTGGAACGTGGATGGCTGCAGGAGGAGATTGGTGGTGGCAGTGGTTGCACCACGTTCGTGCGTGCCAGTTGTGGACTCATTTGGGCATGCATCTTTCTTTAGAGGAGAGTCATGTTCACATGTTGCAGGACGTGTCGCGTTGCTGGCAATATAAAGGCGACGTGGCACAATTTTGGCTGCAGGGGTAAAATGGACGGTGGATTTCCTGAAAGTTTGGTCCCCTTTCCTTTTCTTTTGCTACAAGATGGACGTGCTGAACTCCAGCCTTCCTGAAGATACCTACCACGTCTTGCTAGATGCCGCATCTCTTGTGGATAACAACATTCACAGATACATGCTTGCAGAGGAGGAGGACCCCGACCACCCAAATTCGACGTTGCCTCACATTACTGCAGGAGCCCCTCGGCCTATCAAAGTCAATGGAGGACGTCATCCTAATCCGCACCACCACTGTCGCAGCAAAGACTGTTGGCACAATGACTTATATGCTTGGATCAACAGCCATGCAGAGTGTTTGTCATCAAATTTTGACCCAAACACGAGGCTCACGACACCCTACGTCATCACAAGTAAGTGGCCAGTATGCTCTTCTCGAGGAGAGCATACATACGTTGCTATGAACGATGGGTACATCCTCCTCCACTGATCCTCATCAACTTATCCTGAAACTCTTGACACAGGGCTGCTACGTCTGTCACAGACATTGCTGATCGCTGTATCTTGTATCGTGCGGCCACTGGCCGCTATGCCCCAGCCATCAACCGGTTGCTGCTGGAGGCACGCAAGCACCGTCGTCCTCTTGACCCGTACACATCCACTGGGTACAGGGGAAGCCAAGGAAGCTTCCAGCAGTACGAGTACATGCTGCACCATGGGTCTGTTCAGGTAAAGCTGTTGTTGGATGCCGGGTTCCAATTTTGACTGCTTCACCTCAGAATCCTCAGATGTCCGTAGGCTATACCAACAATCAGGCCATGGTAGACCGCATTCTGGAGATTCTTACCCCAGTTTGCAATATTGTTAATGGTACATCCTTTTTTTCCTTTCCAAATGCCCAACACTCATGCACTATTGCCATAGCTATCTTCACGTGGATATTTCCCAGACTTTATGCCCAATATGTTCATGTCAACGAACAGATCCAGAAGCGGCATCCTTGCCTCCGACCACTCTTCTATCCCTTCTGCTCCTTTTGCATCAACATGGAGGGCATTCAGTACAAGCTGCACGAGGACTGCAAGAATTTTGCCACAGGGATGTGCTATGTCATCCCCTTTGGGGACTTAGACTACAAAAAGGAAGGTCAACTCATCATAAAGGAGCTCAATATGGAGTTTGAGGTCGCCCCTGGTGTCCCCATTTTCTTTCCTTCTGCTCTCTTCCACCACTACAACAGCCAGCTGATAGGTCTAGGCATCCGGGGGTCATTTGTTGCATGGACCAGTGGGTCGCTCATGCAATGGGTGGACCTCGAGGGTAGGGCACTGGACCAACTTACCAAGGCTGAGGTCAAGGATTACAAGTGTTGTGTTAAGGATAGAATCCAGGAGGGTTTGAACCTGTTAATTTAGAGTAGTTATCCTAATACATATGCTGGTACTACTCTTCCTCATTAAGGATGTCTTGTGCACTCCGTTTCTTTGTTAGAGGCTCCATTTTTAGTCCTTTACACACTGTATTGCATATGTGCAGCTTCTCGAAGTCTCGGATGCCCCTTGTCCCTAGGTCAGAGCTGGCAAGCACAGTTGTCGACCAAGATGTGTGGTCCTGTGGATCAAAGCAGAGAATCATCTTGTTGTCCCCTGAGATCAGCCCTAAAATACTAGTCAGAACATCACATCATTCTCATGAGGTAATATGTATAAAAACCTGGTATGTCTATCAGCGTGCACGATCCCAGACTGTCCAGCACAACATGGTGTGCAAATACGTCCATACACTGGCCTAGGAAGTCTTTGCTGTTGCCTGGCATGTTGTGACCAGAGAACTTCCTCTCACACCACAATTTGTCGTCCAAGTCCAGCAATGGCATTACTAGGAAGGTCTTGTGGCACAGGGGACGGTTGTCGTTATCAAGGTCTTCAGGCCTAGGGCCAATTGTGTTAACCTTGCCAATGAACACATCTCGGTAGTTGAAGTTGATATCTGTCGAGCATCTAATTATTACACTGTATCTAATAAGGAAATTGGCTTACCTGGTCAGCTCGTATCTTGAACAAGGCTGCAAAATAAGAACTCAGCGCCAGGAGCTTGAGTTCATGCTTCAGGTCATTCTCGTTGTCAAACTCAGAGGTGAAGCTACTGTCAGCCACAGGCTTGAGCTGCACTACTGCCATGCGGTGGTTGTGATACAATCCCTGTAAAATGTTGTGAGGTCCAGGAACACATGCCATGAGTAATCGCTTACCAGGAACACATCTTTGCATGACCCAGTTCCCAGGTATCCATGACGTGCCACCGTTGGGTGAGCCCGTTTGGTGGCTTGCCAATCATTTGCAATCAAAATAAAATTGCTGTTGGGTTCTCCCTCTGTGAAATTAGCTTCTCCCAAGCATGACAAGCTAGTAGTAATCTTGGTGAAGGACCAAATGTGACATCTCTGTTGGTCGATCCGAAGGCACTTTTGTATTTTGACTGACTGGTAGTTTGTGCAGAGGTAGGGTTGTTATTGTGATCGCTCTTATCAAGGGCAGAGGAGGGTGCAGATCTGGCAGATGACCAAGCTGTCCTTGGACGTTGAGCGTGACTCTTCCACGACCTTGTAGGTCTGGATGGCTTGGTATGCAAAATAAGAACCACTCCGTCATCATCATCCTCTGACGGGTTCTCTTCCTGCTTGCAAGGTGAGAAGCTACACATTGGTTGACATGAGAATGCTCGCCTTTTGGTATACAATCAATGTCAGCTGCAAGAGATTGTCTTTTAAGTTTGCAGCAGTGATAGAAGAGTCAACCTTGAGTTTTTGCCAGAGGACATTGAGAGTAGATTGGCAGTGGGAATGGTGAGGGCAAAGGGTATCTCCAGCTATTGTGTTCCACATTGTATGTCTAACTTAACCGTGACACTGGTTTTAGGATGTTTAATTTCAAGAGAGGGTAGGTATGGCGCACTTGAGATTCCAAATAGGGTTCAGATCAGACTTTCCCTGTCATAACTCCTGGTAATCTGCGAAGCCGGCCCGGAAATGGGTGAGGACAGTGGCGGATATAGTTGAGACCTGTTCTGATAGGCTGAATGCTTTGCGGAAATTTGGAAAAGGGACCTATTGGTACAGTAAGCTATTGAGAAGCCAAGCTATCAACATGGACACTCACCCGGGTGGACTTATTCTTATCCAAGTCCCGAAAAACACGGAAGTCCTTGACAAGTATGACAATAGAAGCCTCCTTTCTGAGCTGAGACTGTTGAGCCCTTCGGATATTGATCTCCATTGCATTCTTGATACTGGGGTTCTGAGGCCAATTGAGGCGGTGCTCGAAAGCTTGATGTTGGTACACTTGAGCCCTACTCGCAGCAGATGTAGCAGCATCCATAGTGTCATTCTCAGTGTATCCTACATTGTCTATGTTAGCCTATATCAGAGGTGTGCAATCGCTAAGGTACTTATGCCTACCATTTTCCTCCAGCATCTTTGCGCATGGTCTACACACAGTGTTTTGCAAATGTGGGTATGCACATCCACATTGCTTGCACTGTTTCCACGCCTGATTAAACCTTATGGTCAGAAAAGCCTAGCCAGGAGGGTACGGAAGACTTACCTCAATTGCATTTATCTCCGGTGTAGATGTCAACTGTGAGAATTTGGCGCACTTTTGGCATTTTCCGTCCTCAAGCTAGCCTAAGGGAAAGTACTTGGAGCACATAGAGCAGCATGGGTAGCGAAGAGGCATGATAGATAGTTGTGTGTGTGTAGTAGAAAGTGATCTGAGTAGAAACCGGAAGGTAATTTTCAAGGAAAAGATGGGCACGTCGGTCAGAACTTTCTGTGTATGGATACAAATGTTAGAGGTCTCTAATCTCAAGATATACAATTGTACATCTATTTGCTCCTGAATTTCACAAACAAGGCCTGACATGGTATATGTATTGTGGGGCGATGTGGGTGCGCACAAGCTCAGCAGCTTGCTTGGTGGCTGAAAGAACTGTACATTTCTTGTAGATGAAAGGAGACCTGACGTGAGTCTGGGAGGGGTCCCTCACTAGTGTAGGTAATTGTTAGGTAATTGTAGTTTTTTTCCATGAAGAAAGGGCATGAAAATAAATGCACATCCGTCAAAATTGTGTCAGAAGTTCAATCTGAGTTATGCATGGACCAGTCCGGAGCTCCAAGGCTGTGTCATGACATGAATTTTGACCTGACCCTGTTGGGCAACCGTAGTTGCTGCTCCAGGATCCCGAGTTCTGGCAAATGATGGCAATGGATGGTGCCCTCAACCAATCTGCGATGGCTCGTGAGTTACTCGTTCATCTTCAATGAGGCAGTGAAAGGCTAACATAAATAATGTACCCAGGATGCTGGATGCTACTGACTGGTGAAATCTCATTTCCTTCAAGCAAGATGGCAACAACAAGGCATGGTCTTGGCAGTCTCGAATCATTGGCAATATCGGTCCTTTGCTGCAAGACCCTGCAGCTTAACAATAAGGATGTTGTGCAGCTGGGCAGGTACATGCTCTACCAAGCACCTGAAGAATCCGTGCTGCCTTGTGTTGTAAAGGTGGCCGATATACTGGTCGATTCCGAACGTTTCCAGGTACTGGGCGTGCTGGTACATAGATATGAGCTTGGTGGCATGTCATCAGTCTACCGCATGCCAACAATCATACTGATAGAACAGGCCTTTGAATTCCTGTTTTTCGAGGTTAGCTCCAGTCTGCCTCACATGCAACATACACTCACAGTCATTGATAGCAGATACTCTGTGCCGTAAACACATTTCATAACTGCGCAGAGTTTCAGTGCCAGACATTGCAAACCAAAGTCATTGTGCAAGAGAGAAGAGAGACCACGTTCCGCAAGCTCGAGGTTGCACATTCTGGCAACCAGGAACATCGACTGCTTAATATGGCTCAGCTGCGCAGTGGCAGATTCATGCTGCATCTGCAACATCCACCTTGACACTGCCTGGAGGACAAGGCAGAGCTGCTGTCCCGAGTGATTGAGCACAGGAAAGAATTAGACGTCACCACGCTGGATGAGATGGTTTTGTGTTGGCATCGGAAAAATCCCACCACATCAAGCACAGCGGTCTCGTCAAGGGCTTTGTTGTGTCAAACGGAGAGTCTGGTTGCACCACAAACTCCAATTGCAGCTGGGTGTACACTCGACAGAGCAACTCCATCTCACCAATGTTGCAGGCCATCTGTCGCATCCGTGAATCCTGCCGGTCATACCTAGTCACAGCCAGCGACCCCATGGCAGCAGCCATTGACTCCGGTACCGCTGTTTGCCTGGATGCCGCAAACGAACGAGATTGTGACGCCGCAACTGGTTCGGTCATACCCAGAGATGCCGCCATGGCTGCTGGTGCTGCTCGCAACAACACCTGTCCGGGATGAAAATCCACAGACAGCTGAGCTTCAACAATAGCCAATGACCCCACGGCAGCAGCCATTGACAACTCTGGTACTGCCATCCATCTTGATGCTGCAAAGGACCAGGATTGTGACGACGCAACTGGTTTGGTCATACCCAGGGATGTCGCCATGGCTGCTGGCATTGCTCGTGACAATGCCTGATGAGCTTCAAAGGCCGTTATCAGTATCGCTGCCATGTCCAGAAAGTCCAGTCCTGCCGCCACAATTCCTGCAGTACAACACGACTCCAGCTCACACTCAGTACCTGCCAGTGACCCCGTGGCAGCCGCAATCTACTCTGGTACCACTGCTGGGCTGGATAGCTCAGAGCAAAATGCTATTGACACCACGACGACAACCTCTGAGGGCGACTCACTTGTATAGACCATCCACGCAAGCAGATGTGTTTCTAGACTCCCTACCATGAACACCTTGCCTAACAAAATGTTGTCGTTCAGGATATACACCAGGTTCAGAGGGCATGCAGAAGTAAACTTGTCTTTGTCGCAGATGGTGGACGGAGTCTGGACTCTGAGAGACACATGTTTGTCAGGCGCCTGTGAACTCCTTCGCTCTCACCCCATTCACCTCTGGGTTTTGCCCTCTGGACTTCCCCATTCTTTGCTGGTTTTATTAATGTCAAATGGCTCTCTGAGCTCTGTCATGCTGAATATGCTGTCATTACTCTTTGCTGCATTACAATATCATGAAATGTAATACTGTCCTACTCAACTCTCGTCTTGGGTGCATCAGTATTCGACTACTCTACAAGGGATCCACTGATCCGTCCTCTGTGTGTGCTCTTTCTTGCCTTTCCTTCTTCATTTGCTTCCGTGGTTGTGGCTTGTGACATCAACAGCAGTGACAACGCCTGCCCTGAGGTCACGCTCAATTTTTATGCCACGTCGGGTCCTCAGCTGTCCTCAGCAGCCTCCAGACCTGTGCATCGCAAGTCTCTGCTCACTGCAGGATGTCTCAGGACATGAGTCTGTCCCAAGAGCTCTCAATGACACCTTCATTTGTTCACAGGACAAGTTGCCAATCAAACCACGGTCACATACCCTATGCAAGACCGGCATATCATCACTTGCAAGAATACAACTTTTCCTCTTCCCCCACCATGACTCAAGCCGATATTGTGTCCAATACATAAGATAGTCGCAGTATTGACACCAGCAGGGTGGATGGAATTGCTGATATGTTAAGCCTTTCGCAAGACGACCGAAACCGGCTGCATGAGTTTGCCAAGGTGATTTCTTCAAGCAACGGTTCACCTGATTACAGACTGATAGTCCATCTTGCAGATGGACTTCTCGAACAAGTTGGTCATGATCTATGCAGAACATTGTGCCTCGCGAACAGCAGTATCAAGTGTCCATTGTGAGGTCAAAGTCTTTGATGAGACCTGAAGGATCTCAAACATCTGAAAAAATCTTTATCTATATAGCTGCCCCTCAGAACTATGGACACTATTGGAGTGCTATGGATGCTATATAGAAGTTGCCCAGTTGCTATATAGTGCTATGGTTGCTATGTAGAAGTAGGACAGTTGCTATATAGTGCTATATAGTAATTATAGGTAATATAGTTCAAAGTACTAGCTACATAGTGATACATAGCTCATAGGTGCAGTCAATATAGCACCCATAGATTTGGTATGTATCTGTATAGTAATGATAGCAGGTCTCCCAATGCACAAATACCATGATTGAAACCAGACTCAGATCTTGAATGATAATATTAGCCACTCTATATACTATTAGACTGATACATACTTATAACTATCTACAAAGTGATTAAGTTTGTGCTATCTGGAAGGCAGGGACAGTGGCCCAA
>NW_006767447.1:340554-356554 GCF_000264995.1 Punctularia strigosozonata HHB-11173 SS5 | reverse complement strand
GAGCCGCCAACGCGGTCGACGTTCGGCGTCGCCTTTCACCCTCGCGCCCTCCATCGCCCAACGCCGAGCGCGAGCCGCCAACGCGGTCGCGTTCGGCGTCGCCTCCCACCCTCGCACCCTCCATCGCCCAACGCCGAACGCGAGCCGCCAACGCGGTTGCACTCGGGTTCGCCTCCCTCCATCACGCCACCTCCGCCCAGCGTGAGCCGCTAACGGCGGTCGCGCCCCTCCCGCTACTTGCCCATCGCCTACCGCCCCTCGCTCAGTGCCAGCACCCTCCCCCACTCCCCCTATGTCTATGGGCGGCATGTCTACGCTGCTTACGTAATCACCATTCACTAATAGTACTCGATACAATTTTGTCACTTATATAAAATATGATGAAAAATAATAATTCTTTACTAGAATTTGGAAGATTATCAGTGATATATAATAAATAAATAAAAGTAATTTTATTCAGATGACTATAATATCTATCAAGCATATGATTGCTGTAGAGTTTACATAGGATATATAGTTTCAGTAACACTAGTGTGTGAGCTATATAGCACTAAGGTATGCCCTACATAGCTACTGTAGCCATGACAGTACCCTCTATAGCACCTATAGCACTATGATAGCATTGGCTGGCAGATTTCTAGCATGGGTAGCAAAGGACATCGCTATGGACCTATGGAGGCTATATTGCACTACACAGTGCCATATAGTGATCTAGATTTTTTCAGATGAAAGAGATTGTTGATGACAACTCTCAACTGAATGCCATCCAGGAGGTAAGTATATGATCACCCTATTGACTGGATTGAACTGACGGTGTCCGCAGTAGCATATGCTGGCGCAATGCATTCGCTTTTTCTTCGTTAAGCCTCAGCAGATGTTGATGGGTGCCATCAAGAGTGTGCAAAATAGCCTCACCACCTGAAATATCCAACCTCGTATCCCAGCCTATGCAACTGATCCATACGTCAAGACCGTTGTCGATAAGTGGCTTGTCAATAAAGCCACAGAAATAAAAAGTCACATGCAAAAAAAGGTGATCCGATGACCCGATACATGTTTCTTGCATGCGGTTACTGATTACTCAAAATGAGATCTTTGGACAAGTGATAGCCACAACACCCATTGAAGAATTTACTGCCGAATTCGTGAAGAATTGGTGGCAAGGACCTTTACCGGCATCATTTCCGACCGACACTATGGCAGTGCTAGCTCTAATGGTGAGTCAGCTAATGCTTCAGCTCGATGTTGCTCATTATCTGGCCATGCAGACCATGATCGTGGAGCCATTGGTGCAGTCATCGACCACCAATGGAAAAGGCAAAACTTTGAGGTCTTGCAAAATGCACCGAGCAGCTGCACTTGCTGAGGAAGCTGAAGAGCCCAGCCCATTGGCGGCTCTGCCCCCCGACACATCAATGGATATCAAAGGATCGTTCATGAACACAGAACCTGCGGCAACTGAAAACAATGCCGAAGCTTGAATTCGTGGCGGGACGACAGGCTTTTGGGATAAATTGGAAGCTGAACTAGACGGCATCTACAAGAGGTTAGGTTGCTGGTACGTTATCACCAAGTCACAAGTCGCAAGCACCGACGGCCTGGGACTTGTTGAGCAGACCATGAAGACCCTTAGGCCACCCTGGGCTGAGTGAGTACGGCATTCATTAAGCTCAGTATACAATTCTGATAAGACCATGCTGTAGGTGAGACAGACAAATGGTACAACACGACAAGGCCAAATACCCAAAGGCAACTGCCCACTTCAACTTCGTTTCGTCTGAGGAGATCAACTCAGTGTTGATGGCCATGCAGTTGACGCCGAACGTGCCGGCGACGAACACCACGCAGACCATGAACACCTCACAGACCACGGACACCTTGCAGACCGTGAACACCTCACAAACAGAGAACACCTTGTAAACAGAGAACACCCTGCAGATGATCAATGCCCCACAGACAATCAACACCCCGCAGACAACGAACACCTCGTAGACCTCGAATGCCCCGCCAATGATGAGGCCGTTGATCACGAGGCAGGTGACAATGGCCACATCGTCGATGAACATCTCGCCGTCTGCGTTGAGCTCGCAGTTTACACCCTTGTAGATTGTGGTGCAGTCCACGATCCCTGCTCAACAATAGGATATCGTAGACTAGAGGTGTATACATGTATCAACGAAAATATGATCTCCCTTACTGATGTATTATGAACCAAGAGCCCATCGTTCGCATGACCTACCTGCCGATATTGAGGATAACATTGGTATTTTGTATGGTGGGAACTATTTACCATCTATGGATGGACATGTCCATATCTGGCGGTGATTCCAGTGCCCCTGGATCCCACCGGATGCACCAGCACGCATCCAGTGGTTGGCAGGGGCGGTGGAATCCTGTGTCAAGGTCAGTGGAATCTGGCAGCCAACTCGTTCGCTGGTTTCCACCATTCGCTTGGTAGCAAGACATGGCAAAGTCACATCATAGCATAGCATTACATAAGCATACTTACTTTACAGTATGGCACGCTCATACAAATTTCCCGCAATATGACCCTCCACTAATTTGTGGACAGCCACCAACCCAGTCACGTGCGTGTTGACTTTGCACCTTTGTCGTGCGACGACATGAGGTTCAGCAGAGGTATCAATTAGAATACAGAATACATGCCCGTCTGTATACGAGACCCTCTAATTTAAATACATGGTGTTTGGGGTTGTGTCAGTCCAGGTACGACGAGGTTTTTTGGCGTGTAAGTCTCTATATATTTCTCCACCAACTTCATGGATGTGCTCGAAGACATCCCGAATGTGCTTTGCCTGCTTCAGATGAAGGGTACCCTTTCTGATGACCTCTTTGATTGCATCGAGGTCTCGCTCAACAGCTACGAGCTTGGCTGGAGTGATACATACCTATTTCAGACTTGAGAAATGCATCCGCGGCAAGTAGGCACGTGTAACTCACTTCATTAGGTTCCAGTAATTTGCTCCTGCAGTCCTGAGAGTCCCGTTCAACACGCGGCCGCTCTTCGTCGCTTTGCTCCCACCTATCTGGCAACCTCTCTGTATGGTCTGCAAGGATCCTCTCTTCACCCTCCGTTGTCTCTCTGGCACTGCTGGTAGTCTGAATTGCACAGACCGGTGGTTCCTCTTGAATGCATTGCAAGATCTTCCGCTGTATCGGTGCGGGTTGTTCAATGGCTGCGGGCAGCGAGCTGGTTTCAGCATGAATGGCCGGGAGTCAATAGAACAGGACCAATCATTCACAATGCAGTGCTGTGAAAAAGTGATGATCCGTTCTGTAGTCGAACTTGAGGTGTGCATTTGCAGTGTGAACCAAATGCTTGCACAACAGAAAATGGCTGATGAGATAGTGTGGGCAGCTACAGGTCCACGTCTTCAGGCTGGTGTGGTAGGAGCCTGGCTCTCTCTTCGCATTTTCCCAGATCTGTGTAAGCTGTTCCGTGCATCCTTTCGTCTTCTTTGGTTTATACAGCCATTCTAACTCTTTCTTGATAGATCGCTGCTCATCCAGTTATGAGAGGTTGAGCCAGCTGGTCCGGAAGTCCTTTTGCCACTCCGTGATTGCATTGCCGCGGCCTGGGCAAAATCCTGAGAGGATGATGCGGATCTGATTCCGTACATGAGGAAGTGTCTTTGTCAAAATGATGTATGTAACGAGGTCTAGTCCCAGCCGATTAAAGTTTGACAGGTCACAATGCTTCAGAACCCGCCATAGGCTCTCAACAACCATCGTCAATTTCAACACGGGTATCTCAAGTGAGACTGACCGCGCCCAGAGCTTCCACTGCTCTGGGCAGTACCACCGATTCCACATATACTCCCAGACCTGTGACAAGCCGTACTTCACGCAGAAGTGGTACATGTTGGAGACCGCACCTTCGTGGATTTCACTAGGCTCAAGGCAAGTTCCTTTGACATCATTGAATGGAATGGACGGGTGCTGATGGAGGTGTAGGTGCATCTTCTCAATGATCGTGGTCCTGTGCTCAATGGGGCAGAAGGTTGACAGCTCCTTGGCTGTCAGCTTTGGAGGTTCAGGCCAGACAGGTATACACCGAGTGCCTGCTTTAATAATAACAAGAGGAGGTAATGTCGTTGCCAGCTCCCTCTAATTTGTTTTGTCAGTCTACTGGCGAGTTGCTGATGGTTATCAGGTTCTTACCTGGCGATTTGCAATCAGGCTTGCACGCACACCACCGTTGTAGTTCCCAGACATTTCAAAATCCAACCATCAAGATATTCACCAACGTCTCCTCGCAAAACCACGTCGGGTTGATAAACGGGAAGATACCATGCACCTTACGGGGATCATATGCAGCTGATGGTTTGTTTTCCGCCAACCGTTCTTTGACATATTTAATGATATTCCAATAGCAGATTGAGTGCCGTGCTGATGGGAAGACTACCTGGCAGGCACCAATCTCTGAAGGGTCCTTGTCAGAGATCGTAAACCGGATAGACATCAAGTGCCGCCGGAGGAAGATAAGAACTTGCATGAGGATTCTTTGTTTTGCGCTGCCTTTGGATTCACTTACACCCCTTGTGAATAGAAAGGTGAGCGGTAGCGACTGTCCGTTTGCCTCTGCAACAAATGCAAAAAGTTTGTATCCAGCTGCATTCATCTTGACTAGCAGAACCTGTAAGTGCGTGCATACCGAACATGGAATATACTCACACATTGAGTCAACGCACAGCTCAACTGCCTTTGCACCCCACATGCGAAGAGAGTCTTTAAAGGCATAGGCAAATGATGACCGGCCCTCCTCCTCTGATATAGGGATTATCTCAACGGTACCTCCATCAGCTTGCTTCAGAAGCATCTGAGCTGATGTTACTTCATCATGATTCAACCGCCAGACTCTCTCATTTAGCTTGGACCACCGTGCATAGACTTGGTGCTCGGTAATCCAGTTTTTGTCTGTGAGCTTGCCAGTCTTGTATTTCTTCAATATTACATCCCAAATCTGCCAAAATAGGTACATTACTCACTCTCTCGTTGTTGTCATGTTGAGAACTTATTGCGCTCGGTGTTAGCTCCCGATTATTCTCGATTAATGCAATAACATCTTTGGGAATGGATATATCGGTGACACGTTCATGAGCAAGATCATGGCACATCTGGATATAAACTAGACCCGGCACATTGTCGATGAAGGTAAAATGTAGCCAGCTGTTACATTGGAAGCACACCATTGTACATCGTGCCTGGCGTTTGGTTGGATCCTCGTGGTGACTGCTCTTCATCTGCTGTCCTTCAAGCTGCTGACAATAGTATGAGACAATAACTCCGTTGCGGACCTTCTTGATCACCTTCTGGCTGAGCTCAAGCAGGTGAGTCATGTCATCGTATTGACCACTTGACAACTCACTTCCAGTTATACCCTGTAGCTTTTGCAAGATGCCTCCGCAAGGCATTTGCACGTGAATGTATAGGTGCTGGTCCATCCAACATACTGTCAAAGATATCCTTGTGGCATATACTGATATATGTATTCAGCTTGAAGGCACCGTCGCGGTGCTGCTCAAGCAATCGGGTGCAGTCAGCTAGAGACAGGATTGATGGTTAGGCTTTTGGAATGTCTGATTGTATGGTAGGGTTCATGTTCTCCTTGTCTGATCTCTTGCTACTGTACTTTTACAACTGTAAGTTTGGCCAGGTCAGAGGGGACAGGGGACACCCCCCAAGTTCGGGGCTGTGGGAAGTTCATCCGCAGCCTGCCTGGGGGACACATGCCCACGAGGTCAGATTTCTTTATCACACGGTCAGATTCAGGACTCTCACGGTCAGAGATAATGTGTCCCGGAGGTTCAGGGTGCCAGGGGACAGTAGGTTCAGTTCGGGTGCCCCGGGAACGTGGGACGAACTTACAGTCATAAAAGTACAGTAATCTTGCTCTTCTGGTTTCTTTCCATGCACGTTGAGCATGTCTTCGAGTAACCACTGCTGCAGACACACAAGGGGAATAACTCTTGTGGGCCGTCAAACACACTGGTTGCACTTGGGCATGATTTCAAGATGGAGACAATAAATACGGCTTGCAGGCAGCCCCAGGAGTGTATATACAGCAGAGTATTACCTCAGCTTGCTCAGGTATCTTGGATGCCGGTAATTAGTAAGCATCAGCAACCGTGGCGGTGCTAAGTTTGTGGCGATGCACTTTTACCGTGTCAAACTCTTTTTTTAAGAATGTGATCTACTCGTGCAATGGCAATGCAAGCGAAGGTGAAGGCGTGGGGCACCCACCTTTTTTCCAGTAGTGGGATACGACGGCATATGTCCCCCACGACGCAGGCTCCTAATACCATCCGCTCATACCATGTCTCGCTCCTCAATCCTATGGGCGTGGGCGAGGCTGCATCCTAGAGGGATGGGAGTTAGTATCCATATTGAGACATGTATTATGTCAGATCCAAATCGGGAATAGGGACCTTCCTTTTATATCGGCGTAAGTGAGGAGCGGACACAGTAGAGCGGCTGGCCAAACTCGACATTTCAAATTGCGGCAAGAGCTCAGCAGCCCTGGTTACCACCCAATGTAGGGTCTCAGCTAACATTGACCTTCTTGCTCGTCTCAGAGTTTTAGTTTCGTGATGGATATATTATGCTAGGTATGCACCTGCTCTTCTGGGAAGAATAATGCAGCAAGTGTATCCCAGGTTGTAACTACGAAATGTATTGTCCTCTGATAGAGCTGTAGAGCTGTTGATCTTCATGAGTGGATGAACAGATGACTGCCAGGGGGGTGAAAAAAAGGAGCTGAAAGTCCCCGCCTTGGGATCGAACGTGCGACCCCGGCAAAAAAGCTCCTCATGGACTAACACATGTTAACACCTAAACCACCGGTCCGTAGCAAAGACCAGTATCCCTATCAATATAACCTTGTTTTCTGGCGGGAGGGCATGTCAATGCTCGCATTTGGATGGCTCAGGTCCTGCATCCACACCGGTGCATACAGTTCAGTCTAAAATGTGCTGTAACTGCTTGTCACTTCTCCAGTAGCAACTGATAAAGGTAAGCGGAGAGGCGTCGCCTTGGGCTCGAACACGCGACCTTCCCACGTGCGCAAAAACATATGACGATGTGCTAACCACTTCACCAGCGACCTGTGCTAACATCTCCACACATGTTATATATAAAGTTGCTTTGGGGCATACTGCCACTGTCCACTACCGACAATGCCTCACGAAGCCACCTGGGCACGAAGCAACTGACCTGTCATGTTGATATAACATGCGGGTGAGGGTGATGGTATTGCAGCAGAGCACTCGTCACTAAGTGTGGCTTCGCCTGCCTCTTGCAGAGCTGGACAATGTGTGGTAATGAAAACCCTAGGTCGAGGGTTATCAGGAAACTGAGGTGTGCCAAGAGGTGCCGCAATCTGAAATGTCAAGTTTGGCCAGCCGCTCTACCGTGTCCGCTCCTCACTTACGCCGATATAAAAGGAAGGTCCCTATTCCCGATTTGGATCTGACATAATACATGTCTCAATATGGATACTAACTCCCATCCCTCTAGGATGCAGCCTCACCCACGCCCATAGGATTGAGGAACGAGACACGGTACGAGCGGATGGTATTAGGAGCCTGCCCGCGACGACCATGTCTCGTTCAGCAGACGCGTCTGAGCCAGTCACGTGATAGTCAGTGGTGGCTGTCCTCTAATTAGTGGAGGGTCTTATTGGTCAAAACCTCATACGACGTTCGTATCTTGCACATCACCGGTGACCGCGTTTTGCTGCTTCAATGACAGCTCTGGACTTCGATTCGAAGGGATGCACCTACAACCCGCAATCAAAGCCGCCCAGCTTCGGCCATGACATGCTGAAATACTTTAGCTTTCGCGATGGATACGTGAATTTAAATCATGGTAGGTTCTGTGGTCGTGAATATTGAGAGACGTGGTACTTAGCCTGGTTACAGGATCATACGGCTCACTTCCTCGGCCCGTCCAGACAGCATGCGAGGACATGGCACAACAGATCGAAGCATGCCCAGACAAATTCATGCGGCTGACCTACCAATCCCTCTTGATTGATTCAAGATCAAGAGTTGCACGTTTGTTGGGGGCACATACAGATGAATGTGTTCTGGTCCCGAATGCGACACATGGTATCAATACAGTACTGCGGAATATCCAGTGGAATGACGGCGACATTTTGATTGGAGGTATGTTGACTTGCGATTGAGCTATCGATCACCCATGGTTCACGTTCTTTAGCTTCGACGACCTATGTCAACGTCAATCATACCCTGCAGTACCTCCATGACGTGCACCCCACTACAACTCTTGCGCCTTTCCACATCCGCTTTCCTACCAGTCACTCCGCCATCGTGGAGAGCTTTCGCGAGCATCTGCGAATTGTGAAGGCCACGCTACCGGGACTGCAGAAATCGTCGGCTTCTGTTGCTCCGAAGATGGTTGCCGTCATTGATAGCATCGTTTCTAACCCCGGTGTTCGTCTCCCCTGGCAGGAGATGGTTAGCCTGTGCCGCGAGGAAGGCGTCTGGTCAGTTGTAGATGCTGCTCATTCCATTGGCCAAGAGCCCGATATCAACTTGAGCGAATCGCGGCCTGATTTCTTTGTGACGAATTGTCACAAGTGGTTATTCGCGAAGCGAGGTTGCGCTTGCCTCTATGTCCCTTTTCGGTATGATGTGTGCTGCCCAACCTATTGCGATAGCTGACAAAACTCTAATTTCATTTGCTGGGCTGCAGAAATCAACACATTACCAGGTCGTCTATCCCGACAGGCAATGCCTACCAGACATCGCCGCCCAATTTCGTGAAACAACATGAATGTTTGTCCTCGCGACTAGAATTATCTATCCGTGCTCATAAGATGCAGGGACTGGTACCGTTGATTGGGTACCATACTTGAGCATTAAAGCTGCGCTTGAATTCAGACAGTGGATTGGTGGCGAGGCCGCGATTTTGGAATACTGCCACAAGCTCGCGTTGAAGGGCGGAAGGCGCCTTGCAGAGATAATGGGCACCGAACTGATGGATCAAACCCCGGACAGCGAGTTAACGCTCAGCATGGTGAATAATTCCGCTTTCGCGAATAGCTCCAGGTCACTGAGAAAATGTACAAGGTGAACGTCAGACTTCCTTTCCCCGACGAGCTGCTGTCGCTCGGCGATATGAATGCGAAACTACTCGACGAATACAACACCTTCGCCGGGGTGTTTCGTCACGATGGAAAGTGGTGGACACGATGCAGCGCGCAGGTTTGGAACGAGGTCAGTACACGCCATCCCGGGTTCGTCACTGGCACTAAGATCTTCTCCAGATCTCCGACTTCGAGTATTTAGGGAAGGTGTTCAATACGATCGCAAAGGAATTGTCGTCAATCCACACTTAGATTGCATCTGATTTAATGCACAACTTCGCCTGCGTCCAAGCTGTATATTATACATCCGTCCCAAACGTCACCGACAGTTCATACGTGCCATTACCGCCGCACGTTTTACCGGGTGACCATGGTACGCCCACTGTGTGCAACATTATGAGTCCATAGACATCTCGAAGTAAGCAGGACGCACCTTGCAGTTTTGCGCTCGCCTACCGCCACCTCAGTCTTTGCACGATTGAGCACCTTCTGGAACTCTGAGACGCGGTACCGCATGCGAGAATGCATGTAAGCCTTGGAGCACTTGATGTGATAGTGAAGATAATCTCGGAAGAGCTGAATGTGGCTGATGGTTCCAGCCGAGACTACTGTGTTTGCGAAGTGGCGGGGAAAGAGTACGAAGGTGACATAACCAACATTCTCGGATCTAATCAAACCTGGAACATGCCGGATTTCCAGCGGAGGGTCGCGATTAGAATACAGGACTTGAGGGGCGTTTTGGATGGTAGGAAGTCGACGCGCGTCAACGAACTCCTGAAGCACATAATGAGACGCTGTGAACCGCTTGTGATTCATGAACTCGCCTGTAGGAAAACCTTGCCGATGATGCGATCGGTTTCTTCACGGAAAACGGTCGAAAATATGACAGTGACACGATCATGGGAGGCCTGAATGTAGATTGCCTCCTCATCGCGATAGTGAATAGCCATGAGGTCACCCTGCCCTGAGCCTGATGCCTCCAACCGCTTCTGAGCTTGGAAGGCTCGTTCGAACGGAGCTGCCAGAGCGTTACGCTTCAGCAAAGATAGGGACTTGATCAAGGCCTCGCGAGACTCTGTATGGATTCTTAAGAGACTCATGGCCAGAGTTCACGCAGCGGTACGGGCGCACCTCCGTCCGGTGGCAACTGTTCCAAGTCAATCTCCAGCGACACGTTATAATCCGGCTCCGGTTCCGATTTGAGCAAAGCGCCGTATTCACGCCCAAGAATGTCCAAAGCCCCAAATTGTACAAGTTCGTCCCAACAGCGGATGTTCATCGACAGAAGGATGATAGACTTCTTGTCCGGGGTCGACAGGCGGAAGCGCACACCGTCGAAATCTACGAATTGAACATCGAGAGACGAAGGCCTGATACGAGGTCATTCTCATAATCCCCTGATCGAAATGGGAGTGTATACTTTGCCGCCTTATCCTGCAGGGTCTGCTGAATGATTACGTTGTGTGGTTCAAGGAGGATCATCGCAGCGGAAGTCTGAGTCTGAGCTCGGCACAGCGCCCCTTGTCTCTCTCCCGATCACATCACACTCAATTTTGTGCAATACCCGACTGTCCGCCAGCCTCTCATAAAAACATCGTTCAACATGGGTAAGTCGTTTGCTAATGTATCGAGCTGCCTCCCATCATGGTCTACAGCACCCAAGAAAACTGGAAAGCAGAAAATGTCGCTCAACGAGTTCCTGGGTGATAACGGTATGCACCCATCGGCCGCTACACTCCCATCATCAATGCTCATGCCTCTCATGACAAGCACTGGGGTCGTGGGCCGACGAGATGGATTCCCTCCCGACCGCCCGTACGTCAACCAACCCGTCAACGTCGATAGTCGCTCACCTCTGTCACAGCCGCTGCACGCGAGGACGATGGGTATTCCGGAGACAGACGAGGACGTGATGATTTTCTTTCATCAAGGCGTTCGTCACATCGCTATGAACCGCCGGCACTGTGCTAAAATGATGATAGCTGACAGAGGCTTCGGTGGCCCTCCTCGGGAAGATCTACCCTTACCTTCGCAGCCCCCGTACACAGCATTCGTTGGAAATCTGGCTTTTGACCTGCAAGAAATAGAG
This sequence comes from Punctularia strigosozonata HHB-11173 SS5, assembly GCF_000264995.1. Lineage (NCBI taxonomy): Eukaryota > Fungi > Basidiomycota > Agaricomycetes > Corticiales > Punctulariaceae > Punctularia > Punctularia strigosozonata. The sequence continues at coordinate 345,335 of NW_006767447.1, read as the reverse complement.
CTGGAAGGTTTTTTTGCCCCATCCAAGGTCCGCATCGCCGTCCGCGACGCCTCTTTCTGAAGATCCTCACCAATGCGTTAGACCAAATCTGTGAAAATCATCAAAGACAGAGACGACAGACCAAAAGGATTCGGATATATAGAGTTTGAGACTCTCGATGGTTTGAAGGATGGAATTTCTCGTTCGGGCACTGTGAGTTCTACGTTTGAAGCGCCTTCTACCGCTCATGTCAGTATCAGAATCTGAATGGGCGCACGGTGCGCGTAAGCGTCGCTGAACCCCGTACGCCCTTCTCAACATACCACTTTTCACACGTTAACCACATTTCTCCAGCCAAGGAACGAGGTTTCGGTAGTGGCGGATTCGACGACGAGAAGTTCGCGAGCCCATGGAGGCGGGATGGGCCTTTACCAGACCTCCCGAACTCACGCGAATCGTCTCGTCGTCCCTCACGCTTCGATGCGGAACGTGTTCAAGCGAGTGCCTCCGATGGCATCAACGACTGGCGCTCCTCGCCACGTGGCCCTCCTCCACCTCTTCCCGGCGACGATCGTGAGGCCCCCTCGTTCAGAAGAAAGGCCTCGGGCTTGCGGAATGATACTCCTGCTGGCCCTGCGGACGTGGAAGATACTTGGGCGAAAGGATCGAAGTTCAAGCCTTCGGAAGAGCCCCCGTCTCGGTTTGGCAGCATGCGGGGCCGAGGAGACATGGGACCGCCTCCTTCGTCTGAGGCAGAAGGCGATTGGAGGAGTGCTGCGCGGCCTCGCCCTGCTGGTCGAGATAGCACTTCGCGTGAGCTATTTCACGAGGCCTGATTTGTGCAAAATTGACCTTTGCTTTCATGACAGCGAGCAGTTCGGTCCCTCCGACCCCAAACATGGGTCGCCGTCGCCTCGAGCTTTTACCGAGGTCCAACGCTGCTTCGGCTTCTCCGACCCCGCTCTCCTCGCCCAAAATGGCTTCAGCCCAGGCTACATCAGCCCCTCGGTCCAATCCGTTCGGGGATGCCAGGTACCGTCACCCGTACCGGATCGTATTGCGCTCAATTGACCCTTGTGCACCAGACCAGTGGATGTTTCGAATCGCGAAGCGGCTATCACAGAACGGCTCGAGAAAGAGCGCGAGGCTATCAAGGATAAAGCTACTTTCCCAATGGGGCGGACCACCTCCCAGCAGCGTTCCTCGCGGGAAGGCCATTCCATGTCTCGCAGCTCTTCCCATGCAGGTGAAGCGCGCTCGCCCGGTGCATCCATTCCCTCCACTCCAAGCTCCAGGACCTTCAACGCCTCGGCCGCAGGCGTTCGGCCTGCTATATCCTTCGCCAGAGCTGCAGGCAACAAAAACGTGGACGCTGCGCCCGACGAGGCAGCCAAGGGAACGGCCGAGGTTGAAGCCGAAGTTAACGAAGTAGCTAATCAACTTGGCGAAACGACGATCTAAGAAAGCTGGGCAAAACCGTGGTATTGACGCCCATGTATCTTATGCTTATGCACTTTGATATTGAAATATGCAACAACCTCTCCTGAATCTTGTGCGGAGTTTGGAATCTTCTGGTCACTATTCCATCACCGCTCATCGGCACCCCTCCGTAGCTCTGGGTCGACGTACTTCATACGACCACGCCCTATAAATGACCGTTCAGGAAGGCGGCAGCGTTGAGAATCTCGCACTTACCCTTGAAGCGTACTCCATTCCTTGTGTTTTGCTCCTCGTACTGTTCGCGTATTCTTTCAAGTTCCCTTCTTCGGGCAGCCTCTAGACGCTCCTTCTCCTCCCTTTCCAGTCTCGCGTCGTACTCTTCTTCGGTTTCTTGAGGAGGGGCGTGGTCTAAGGTATCGGTCGATTGCGCTGCATGATCATCTTTGGAGGGCGGGGTTGAAACTGATCGTTTCCTGTGCTTGCGCCGCTTGGACTTCTTCTTGCGGAGAGAGTCCGGGGAACGGGAACGGGAGTCGTGGCGTCGATGTTTCCTGAGTGCCTCTTCGTCAGATTCCTTTCGTGATTCGGCCTTGGGTGCGACTTCGTCTGAGTAAATGGGAAGTACATGAGCTGTCTGGCAATGCGGAATTATTAGAGCAACCGGCCTTTCGAGGCTGTGGACTTTCTGCGCAACTCGAGCTCCCCGCAATTCACGACGACGACAGGTGTAAGAGGCCGATCCTTCTCATCGGTCGGCAGCTCCGCAATCTTCTGAACTACTTCATACCCACGGATAACCTTGCCGAACACGACATGTTTGCCTGGAAACCGCGTTAGCAATGAGTTTCATTGATGGTAGAATGGGAAGACCATTCAGATGAGGACATGGCCGCAGGGTTATGAAGAACTGGGAATTGTTCGTATTCGGTCCTTTATTAGCCATGCATAAGAGGCTGTATACGTGAGTACAATGGAGACTACAAGAATCCGCGTATGATCGACGTACCCTTCGGAGTCCAACGGTAAGGATAGGTCTTCGTCCGGGAAAGGTCCACCATATATACTCTCGCCTCCTGTGCCATTCCTAAAGCAGGTTAGGAGGATATCAAGATTTGGAGTGTCAGGACATGCCGCTTTGTAAAGTCTATATCGAGGTCAGGATCATTCCCTGTTCCCGTTGAGTTCACAACCCACCTCCTCCTTGAATCATGAAATCCTTTATTGAACGATGTATGATAGAGTTCTTGTAGTATAAGGGACGTTCTGATATCGGCGAGACGCCTTGTTCACCCGTACATAGCACCCGAAAGCTGAGGAAGCACATCAATGTAGGTTAACGTCCAACGACCGTAGCGAACCGCACGCACTTTTCGCTGGTCTTGGGAGCCGAGTCCGAGTACAACTCGAATATCACTCGGCCGAGGACCTCATTTCCGTGCGCAATGTCAAAATACGTGCGGGGACGCACCATGGCACTGGCAGTGGGGTGTGCAAAGGAGCGGACCAGTCACGCGCGAAAACGCGTCAAAGGTGCCGACCGCGACCACGTATAGTTGATATTGGGCGCTCGCGTATTTGCGGTCTCATGAGAGCGTCAGCCGCCGGCTCTTGCAGCTCCCACAGCCAGCGCCCCCGGCGACATTCCCCTCGACGGCCGGGCCCATATGCGCGACTTCAACGTGGTGGTACTCGGAGGTACGACTCTGTTCGTCGCGTGTCGCGCTTCGCGACTGACCACAAGACCGCGTTCCTCAGCTGGGGGAGTTGGCAAGTCGGCTCTGACAGCCCGGTGCGCGACTTTTCCTGACTTTCGTGCATCCTGTCGTGTGCTTACACGCTTTTCTGCGTAGATTCATCCGCGACGTCTTCATCGAAAATTATGATCCTACCATCGAGGGTACGTGCGGTTCCCCGTGTGGGCAACATACCCAGTAGCGCTAACTTGCACACAGAGGAGTACAGGCGTACGTTACAGGTTGATGGTACTCTGACATCCGTGAGCATCTTTCCATTCCGCGCATGGACGACCTCACGTATGCCTCCCAGCTCGAGGTGTTAGATACCGCTGGGGCAGATCAGTTCAATGCGATCAATGAAATGTACATCAAGAACGGCCGTGGCTTTCTTCTGGTGTTCAGGTCCGTTCTTACCGTTTCTCTTGGCATTGTCGATTCCATGGTGCTCTTCAGCTTGACGCAAGAAGCCAGCCTACGCGAAGTCGAGATGCTGCGGCAGCAAATATACCGCGTCAAAGGTGGCTCGGCGGTGAGTTGGACGAATCAGTTGCTTCGACGCCTACGGTTCTAATGACAAATGCTGGTCGCAGAAAGTCCCAATCGTTGTCGTCGGTACAAAGCTGGACCTCGTGAACGAGCGCGAAGTTCCACGATCGACAATCCAGGAGCTGGCCGCGCGATGGGGCTTACCTTTCTACGAGACATCGGCCAAACGCAATTGGCAAATATCGACTCCCTTCGAAGATCTGGTGCGTCAAATGCTATCCAGATATCCAGTGGAGTCCGTCCGACGCAAGAAAGGATCAAGAGGCTCTTGCGTGGTGATGTAGAATCTCTGGACGATCTCGATTGCGCCGTGGATCGTCGTTCCTTTTTCTTGATCATGCCACGTTTTCTGACGAGCTTTGACGACCTGTTCATCTGCTTATTATATTCATAGTGTTAATGGTTCTTGCTACACGCTAGCCATCTAGGCAAGAGTGCATAGACATGTACGTAGATATTTTCGTTGCTGGCTGATATATGCCCGCCAAATGTTGCTATACAGCGTTCCACTGAAGGCCGTAATAGTTGTTAGAACTGAGGGGACGAACCTAAGGTCGTAAAACTACAGTATATACTTTGCCGTTTCTGCTTTCCTGTCGCATGTGAGTGGCGGTGTCGTTCATGCCGCCTGCAAGACCGCGGCAATAGAGCTGATTTGCAGCGAGTAAATATTGAGATCGCAATGTTTTTTGGCGCTCCAGACATCTTGGCGTTCGCGACATGCTGAATTGTCGCTAGCTGCGGGCGGCGTCTTCATATATTGAATAGTGTCATGCTCGACATCATCGGTGGAGCTTCACCACCTCAGTACTGTCTATAAACTGCGAGCGGACTCCTCGTCGTGCTCAGATGACCCCCCATGGATTTGTTTAACTTCGATGGTTTGCCCAAGTCGCCTCGGTGTCTAGTCGATGACCCTCTCCCTTACACCGCCACTTCTGACTCCTTGCTTGAACCGTCTCTCGCTGGCAACAACTTCGCAGACTCTGCTGGTCACGGAGATTCGTGTGCAGTAGGCCATGGACTCAGGGGGTCTGATGCGCTTGACGTGGTACGTGATGATCTGCACCGTGAGGCTTA
>NW_006767447.1:296713-339899 GCF_000264995.1 Punctularia strigosozonata HHB-11173 SS5 | reverse complement strand
TTTTGCGTTAACGCGTACTACACTCAAATTGCACACGACATGGAGGGCGTGCGTGAGAAACATTGTACAGCCAGCACGATGCTAACGAAAATTTGATATGTATCCGCTGCAAATCAGCTCTAATGATATTTGTCAAAATCATCCAGCGCCGCCTAGTTCTCCTACTCAACGTTTTAGCTCTTTGCGCTATGGCCAGACATAAGAAACATCGCCATCGCCTGGCCCTAAGTATGCTCAAACTCTGGTACACCAGGCCGACACTCCCTACCACTTTGCTGAGCTCGAGCCTTGTCTCGTGCGACAACAACCTGCTGTCCACCAGTCTCCCAGTTGCCATGAGCCTCCTCCAAGAAGAGAAACAACGGAGTCCTCTTGTGCCCCGCGCCCGACCATCTGGAACCCGCATCACAAGCTGTTGGCTTGAAACTGTCGGAGACGACTATTGTTTGGCAGAATTTCGGTGTGTTTATGACCATATGCTGCTAGATGTGAGCAGCACCTGACAAATGCCACAAAGGTTCAGAGCTGACGAGATAATGAAACTTGTGCAAGCTTTCGAAGTTCCCAACCCGTTCATCACCCGCTCTCGATATAACTGCTCAGCCATTGAGGCATTTTGCCTTTTGTGTGCCCGCTTCCGGAGTGCAGCAGACCTTCACGAGTTGACGATCAAGTACCGAAGGTCGGAATCAGCGCTGTCAGAGATTGTCAACGAGATGGTCATATTCCTTGACCAGAGCTGGGGACATCTACTCGGCCTCGATCATGAGAGCCTCCTTTCGCCTTCGCATTTGGAGACCTACGCCAAAGCTATAAGGAATGCAGGGGTGATGTCAACACATATATGGGCGTTCATTGACTGCACCATACGGGAGGTGTGCCGACCAACACGATTCCAGCGTCAGGCGTACAACGGCCATAAGAAACATCATGCGATCAAGTTTCAAGCCCTCGCGCTGCCGAACGGGCTCATAGGTCATCTACATGGACCGGTAGAAGGGCGTCGAGCCGATGGTTTCCTCCTCGCAGACAGTGGGCTGCTCGATTGGTGCCGCGAACACGCAAAGCGGCCAAACGATGGAACATCGGGCACGGAAAGCTTTTATCACCTCTTTGGGGATCCGGCCTATGGCCTGAGTGACGTGCTGATCAGTCCGTTCTCAGGGCCAGGTGAACGAACACGTCAGGAGTTGGAGTTCAATAAACAGATGTCTGCGCTACGGATCGAGGTCGAGCACGTCTTTGGCAATGTTCTCAATAAGTGGGGCTTCCTCCGGTCGTCGAGCAAAATGCGGGTATACTCATCTCCTGTCGGTTGTTATTATCGTGTCGGAGTCCTCCTTGCAAACGCTATGAACTGTCTCCGGCCTAATCAGACTTCTCAATTCTTTGAATGTGCACCTCCTAGCTTACAAGAGTATCTCCATAGGTAGCGAAATCTGAACGCAGAGTATGCACATAAGAATACATATAAATACATGAGGAGTACGAGCAGCTGCATGCGAACGAGACATTACACTTCCTTATCATCAGGCCAATCACCACCTACACCAGCATCCGGCTGCGAACTGTCAGAACGAAGAGACGAACTCGATTGGTCTGCGAGGCCTTCGATAGCAGCGACAACAATAGTGTTCCCATGCTCCTGCACATCTACAAAACGCCGGATCTCAGAAACAGTTTGCGCCTGGATAGTCTCAAGATGGTGAAAATTAGTGGATGTGATGTTGACGATCTCGCGGAGCAGTTCGTGGGTCTTCTCGTCCGTACGTTGTCGCTTCGACAAAGGTTGCTCGCCGACCTCCTTGCTGACGTCGCTGTGGTCGGCTTCCGAATGTTCACCGCGAACCGACAGGTCGTTCTCCGAGTTTGTGCCGTCGTTTGAGTCTGATGGGGTGTCAGACCTACGCCACTTCAAAGTCTTCATGGCAGCGGCGCGGATGTGTGCACCACCTTCACGATCCTTTGCTTTTTTCTATTTAGTAGAGATGAGCATCTACAATACAGATGTATGAGTGAACATACCTTTTCGTTTTGAGCCTTTGACTTACTGTTCATGTCACGAGCCTCCTCCTTCTGCGAGACGGCTGTGTCAAGGATGGCGCCGAAGCTGACCCCACCCACACCATCGAGTACGGACTGTATGTCATGGCTAACACTCTGTGCCGTGCCCTAGGTGCAAGATGTCAGACGAGAGGAATGAGCGATACAATGCAAAAGCATACCTGATGATACGCGACCATAGCGTTCATCTTGTTCTTGATTGTTTGCACACTGCTATGTTCAAACATTCCACGGGCGTGAAGGTGCTCTGCAATCTGCATCCAGGCCTGTGTGACCTTGCCGTGAGGCTTGCCGTACGGATTGACGTCGACGGTCTTCTTGGCGAGCTCATAGAGTTCACCTGATGTGAAGCGTGTCCGAGGCTTCTTCTGCGACCTCTGGGATAGCTGCGTCGGCGATGGTGGTGCCTGCGGAGGTGGTGGGGGCGGTGGTGGGGGCGAGGGACTCTTGCTGGCCGGGCGATGCGAGTCTTGATGCGCTGCATGTCCTCCAGATGGCTGCGGTGCCTCCGACACAGAGGCTCCTTTGTGGATGTTCTGCCCAGCCTCGATGATGGCTGGTGCAATGCCTGCAGGGCCAGATGTGGTAGAGGGGAGCGCTTGTGAAGAACAAGGGGCAGGTAAGGTGACCGGATAGGCGATATGCGGCTGGGTTGGCAGATAGGTCTGTCGACATGTTAGTACCGATGTTAAGCCTCACGGTGCAGATCATCACGTACCACGTCAAGCGCATCAGACCCCCTGAGTCCATGGCCTACTGCACACGAATCTCCGTGACCAGCAGAGTCTGCGAAGTTGTTGCCAGCGAGAGACGGTTCAAGCAAGGAGTCAGAAGTGGCGGTGTAAGGGAGAGGGTCATCGACTAGACACCGAGGCGACTTGGGCAAACCATCGAAGTTAAACAAATCCATGGGGGGTCATCTGAGCACGACGAGGAGTCCGCTCGCAGTTTATAGACAGTACTGAGGTGGTGAAGCTCCACCGATGATGTCGAGCATGACACTATTCAATATATGAAGACGCCGCCCGCAGCTAGCGACAATTCAGCATGTCGCGAACGCCAAGATGTCTGGAGCGCCAAAAAACATTGCGATCTCAATATTTACTCGCTGCAAATCAGCTCTATTGAGTTTTGCGTTAACGCGTACTATCTTGGGCGGGCGGCGGTCCTTCAGTCCGGAGGTGGAGACACGATGCGAGGGCCACCTGAAGGTGGGGGTGAAGCATCAGCTTGGGCGTGGGCCGGGGTCGAGCGTGAACGGCTCGCCCCGGGCCACTCGGCGGCTCTCACGCCGTGTCTCTGTATCCTCTTTGTAACGATTCGGGTCTTCGTGACCTTACAAATTCATGGATCTGATGTGCTAAACTGCCTATGGTGCGATGATGATACAAGGGAGAGGAGGGTGGGACGAAAAGCGAGCCCCGAGGGCAGTCCTCTTCGTCGACTCTGGCCGCGAGAGCGAAGAGCCGACGTGGCGACCTCTGCCGCCCAAGAATCGGCACCGCCGCACGTGACCTCCGCTCCGGTGCGCCCACTCTTGGGCGGGCGGCGGTCCTTCAGTCCGGAGGTGGAGACACGATGCGAGGGCCACCTGAAGGTGGGGGTGAAGCATCAGCTTGGGCGTGGGCCGGGGTCGAGCGTGAACGGCTCGCCCAAACCGCACCCCAGACGGAGCGCGCGACCGGCTAGCCCCCACCGTGCGGACTGGGTCGTCCCCGAATGCGTCTTGTGGTCCTCAGAGGGACGCGCTGCATGTGCGCCGGGAGGATATCCTCGGCCATCCGCCAATAGCGTAGGAAGGCGTCCGAAGACCATCGGCCAGCCTTCTTGACGATCTCCGGAGGCACGCCGGCGAGTAACAACTCGGTGGTGCCGCCGATGCGAAACGAATGTCCGGTGAATCTTGGTAGGCCGGCTGCCGTCCAGACGGAGTTGCATCTACTCATGAAAAAGCGCTTGGTGAGCGGGCGAGTGCCGAACGATGTTCGGTAGGCGAAGAGGTGGTCGCCCGCGGCGGGGGAATTCCAATACAGGTGGTGGCGGAGGGCCCGAACGGGGTCCGATGAGCCGTGCTGGTTCAGGATGACGACGTCCTCCCCTTGGCTGAACCGAGTCTTCGTCGAAGGGAGGTGGATAGTGTGCGATGGGGAGGATGGTGAAGGGAAGGTGAGGCTGGCCCGGGTAGGGGTTCTCTTCGAGGTGGCTGGAGTCGTCGAGGAGGGGAGTAGTTCCCCCAGGCGGCACTGTCCCCAAAAGGCCAGGCAGGCGGCGGCGAAGACGGCAATGTCTACCGGGTTCGATAAGTCTAAGTTCGCCCTCAGGATGCGAAGCATGCCCCGACTGACGGGAAGGCGGGGTGGGAGGCGGGAGAGGGCCGGGCGTCTGTTCTCCACGCCATTCAGCACGTATTTGAGACGCTTACCCCCTTTCCAGTCCGCGTTCTGGGCCGCGTGCCAGGCTTTCAGTCCTGCGATGGAGTTCCTCGCCGTGCTGCCTGCCCGGAGGCCCTCGTTGGATGCGGCGAATGCGCACAGGACCAGTTCGTCCGCGGGGAGCCAGAAGCGGCGATCTATCTTCTCTTTCTTGCAGAAGCGGATGAATCTGTTGACGGCGCTGTTGTAGCCTTTCAGCGTCGAAGGGGCCCACCCGTGATGGAGGGCCTTCGCCAAGTGGTGCTCCGTTGACTTTGATAGCCTGATGTTGTTCGGGTTGTGAATCTTCGACGCCCGCGACTTGGAGTGAGGTAAGGAAAAGAAATCGGATGTAGAGTGGGTTGGCGAGGGGTGACGCGAGCTACGCCGCCAGCCGGCTTTGTGTGAGGAGGTCGTCGCCGTCGAGGAACGCATGCAAGTTGTTTGGGAGAGAGGCGACGGCGTCTCCCGCCTCTATGCTGTTCGACGCGCTTGTCGTCTTCGGTCCATGCTCTCTCTCTCTCTCTTTCTGTATGTAACGCTGAGGTAGCAATAATAATTACGTGCTTAACGAGGCCTTAGCGATGAGGCCCGAGACGCAGAACGGTATCTTGAACACTGTATCTACGCGGTTTGTACCCGCTGGAGCCACGCCTCTCGAAGGCTCGTCGGCCCTATTCTGGCACGAGGGGACGTACTCTGAAACGACCCAGATGTTTGCGGCGCGCATGAGGGCGACGACCCGCTGGAGGACCCGGTTTTGCTCCGTGTTTCTGGACTTTCCGGCCTCCAGCGCGCCGATGACGCCCTGGTTGTCTGACTTTATAACCAACCGGGCGTCTGAGACGCCTCTCTCGATGGCCAGACGAAGGCCGAACTCGACTGCGATCATCTCGGCCCAGCCGATGTCGCGCCCGTTGGACTTCCAGCCTGGTTTGAGCTCCCAGGCGTCCCACAGGCCGTCTATGACCACGCCGACTCCGAACGACGTCGACGCGTCGACCCAAAGATCGCATGACGACGTGATTCCGGGGGCCCGAAGCGAGCTACCGCAATCCGAGAGCTGTAAGTGGGTTCGCCAGAATTCGATATCTTCTAGGATGTGTGAGTTGGGTCTCCGTCTGGCGAAGGGGGAAAGCGAGTGATGAAAGGAACTTGCGAATTTCGAGAGATGTACTAAACGCGACCGGCCGTCCGGAAGGGCTAGGCTGCAATGCACGAGCGTGCCGAGGACGCGTTCGGCCTCTTTTCGCGTGAAGGAGCGTCCCGGGACCCAAGGCGCAAGCTTCTCGACGTATCTCGCCTTCTTGTCGTCTGGAATTGAGACCCGTTTGGCGATCAGGTCCCAAATGAAGCCTAGATACTTGAATGTCGACGCGAAGTCGCGTGTCTTCGAGGGCTTCCAGGGCCATCCTAAGCTCTCCGCGAGTTTCAAGATGTCGTTCAAGTCGTATCGGTAGCGAGTTTCTTCTCCGGGGCCGACTTCGATGGGGTACCTGAAGAAGGCGAAGTCGTCGACCCACTTCTTCAGGGCATCGACGCCGGACGCGAGGTAGATGGCGGCCATGCAATCGGCCACCCGTCCCCACACCCCGGGGGAACTTGAAGGGCCGAAGGGTGCGTTGTGGTCGATCCAGTAGTCGCCCCGCCAATTCACTACGAAATGGCGTTGTTGTTCGGGGCGGATCGGGATACACCTGAAGGCGGCGTCCACATCCAGCGTTGCGACCTGCGCGTTCACCGGGGCGTCCATGACCAGGAGCGCCATCTCGGCGAAGGAACCCCATTCGCACTGGAAGGCGTCTACGTCGATTTCGCTGTTGACCGATTTCTGGGACGGCTCGTCGCGCGGGAAGGAGAAGTCTTGGATCATGCGCATTTCTTGCGAGCCGGCCTTCGGGACCGCCCCCAGCGGGGACGTTCGGAAGAATCCAATCCGCGACTCGAGTTGCGCCTTCGAAAACGGGCCCGAGTACCTTCCGGCTCGTCTCTCTTTCTCGACATAAGCGTCTATGGCCCCGCTATTCTCCAGTGCTGATCTATGATTAGGTGGGTTATATGATTCGGTTAAGACGGATGATACTCCCATATCGAACCCGTCCTCAATGTTTGACGCGACCTCCGGAAACCTATGTGACAAGTCGAACTTCCGTAGTGTTGCTTCCCAGCGGGACGCGACGAACGGCGTGACCACGGGGAAGGGGTTAGCACCCGATGGCGCATTCCTGGGCCCCGTGATTGGCGTCCCCGCAGAGGGTGCATCTGTGGTCGCCTTTGGCGCAGGCGCTGACTTCTTTCTTCGTGCAACCGCTGGCCATGTTGTAGTAGAAGCAATAGTGTCGACCTTTCGCGTCCCTGACTGACCGGTCCTCGCTTCGGGTGAGCCTGACTGGCTGGCCGTTGACGAGCGTCTCGGCCTTACAGGCTGACGCCCTGTGGCCTTTCCCGCCGCACAGAAAGCATTTCTGGTCGACGGGTTTTGGCGCGAACGGCTGGTGGCGTCCGGTCGAGGTCCTCGGCGCCGGGTCTGATCGGGTGTTGGAGTTTTTCGGTCCTGAATGGGTCCGAAAGGGCTGAAGCGACGCCATGACCTGAGCTCGGATGTGCGCCGGTTCAATCTTCCTCCAGATGTTCATGTGAAAGGTGCCTGGGTCGATGCCTTCCAAATGGCAGCGCCGGCGGACTTTGGCGTCATACGCCAGCCATAACGTCCAATTTTCTGACGTTGCGCCGTCCGTGCGGCAGATGCGCTCGAAGTGCTTCCTCCAGCGTTCGTAGTCACTCCGAAAATACGCCTTGATGAGTTGAAGGAGGCGTTTCCACGCCTGGTACCATTCGCCGAAGGATAGCTTCAGTTCTCCGGCGGACGGCAAGACCTTCTCCGCTTGAATGAGGCCTTTCGCTGGGTCGACGGCGTACATGTCGGTCAGCAGAGATGATGTGTCACAGCCGTACTCCGCGACGGCTTTGTCGGTCAGGTAGTTTAGAGGGATGTGTGTCGTCCAGCCTTCTTGGAACTTCTTCCGAATCGGGTCGGGGATGGAATAGCAATCCGCCTTGGCCTGCTTTCCCCTGACGAGCTGGGGGCGGCGCGGACCCTTTGACGGCTCGTGGACCCGATGAGTGGGCCAGTCTGGCCTCCGGTGGTGCCTCGGTGAGCGCCTCCTGCGCGGAGAGCGCCGGCTCCGGCGATCCCTCCTTTCGCGGTGGTCGGCCCTCCTCGGACTCGGCGACGAGCTCGGTGAACGCCTGCCACTATGGCTGCTCGTTCCAGAGCTTCTCGAGGACGATCTCGACGAGGATGGGGAGCTGCTCGGCGACGGGCGATGTCTCGAACGGCGTCTCCCTCTATGGGAGGGAGAGCTCTCCTCTTCGTCGCTGGGGGACCGGCTTGAGGGACTGCGGGAAGATTCCCGCCTTCTGCGCTTCCTGGGTGGGGAGGAGCGGTGAGGGCGACGATGTCTGGAGCGCGACCTGTACCGCGGCCGTTTCTGGCCCCGGTGACCCGATGGATGTTCCGTAGGATCTGAGCTCTGGTCCGCGCTTGGGCTGGGCTGACGCGCCCCGGATTGCCCCTGTTGAGAGAGGTCGTCCTGCCTCGATGGCGTTGGGGATGACGGAGGGGTCGGTGGTTCCAATCCACCTGTGTGAGCGTCAGCCCTACGCCCTATGGCTGCGAGTGACGTGGAGTGCCCTATGGCGGATGGTGTCGACCATATGGTCGACGACCGGGCATGGCCCTATGGCCTAGCGCGGCGCCTATGCGCTCGCTGGTGACGACATCGACGACCATATGGCCGCCGATGGGATGGGGGCGGAAGGCCTATGCCCCCTCCTATGGGCTTGGACTACGACTCGCTCACCTATGTCGTCTGACGGGGGTGGGAGCTGCGACTCCTGCTCGTCTCCCTCGTCGTCTTGGCTCGACGAGCTCTCGTTGCTCCCGCCTTCTCTCTCTGATTCCTCCCCCCTTCTGTCCTCCTGGGACTGGTCGGCTGCTGGGGGTGTCCCGGGCTCTGGATGGATGCCTTGGAACGTGGAGCTGGAGGCGATCGATGCCTCGTCGATGATATCGGCGAGTTCTTGTCTCGTGAATAGTGCTCTGTAGTCCGGGTGGTCTGTATAGAATCTGATGTCGGCCAAGAGCTTCTGTCGCACGCGAGCTTTGAGTGCGGCCACCGTGCCGTCGTCGACGAGTCCCAAGTGTGCGGCGAGCCTCTGAAGTTCTTCTTTCCGTAGTGCCGAGAGCCGCTTGTTGAACAGCGGAGGTCTCTCGCTCCACGGTGGCATTTTGGAACTGATTCACGAAATAGTTGAATTGCGAAAAGCGAGCCCCGAGGGCAGTCCTCTTCGTCGACTCTGGCCGCGAGAGCGAAGAGCCGACGTGGCGACCTCTGCCGCCCAAGAATCGGCACCGCCGCACGTGACCTCCGCTCCGGTGCGCCCACCACTCAAATTGCACACGACATGGAGGGCGTGCGTGAGAAACATTGTACAGCGAGCACGATGCTAACGAAAATTTGATATGTATCCGCTGCAAATCAGCTCTAATGCCAATCCTCACATGGCTCAGGTTCGTTCGGTACCAACTTCACAAGTTTAGAGCCATAAGCAGTCACCTAGTCATCACTTGCGCAAGTTCCGACGGGTTAGTGTTGGGGAACCGGCTGCCCAGGCAGAGCTTACGGTGCGCAAGACAACGTCGGATCTCAACGTATCTGATTTCACGACCTTCTTAGTTTACGGCTGTCTTCCTTGGTCTCCTAATAGGGGTCCTGCTATGCTTCACGAATCTATACGTGCGTCTACACAATGACTGGTCCCTTCCTTTTGTGTTAAGGAGATGACAGTTCGGTCTTCAAACGGGATGGATAAGCATGTAAACACCCTTTACGAGCAGCTGTCACCACATATTCATGTTCATCCAGGATGTCTCTGCAATCGGCCCTTATCGGCTTTCTCCTTTCGAAGCTATTGCCTACGGGCATAACGGCCCAGGAGAACATCGTGCTACAAACAACTGCTGTTGCCACTGGAACGGTAGGCTTCCGATCTTCATCGTCATGCGGGGCGTCTCTCTCTGACGTCTACCCTGCAGATGCCTCTTGCAGCCGGTTTTGTTGGCATTCTGCCTGCTCTCGGTTTATTGGACCCGGAAAGGGATGGTTCTCCGCCCGTAGTGTTATCTTGGATGTCGGCTGTCGCGTGGTCCTGCGCCGTTGCATTCTTCGGGTACGCCTGCTCTTGTCTGTACTCATCACGAAACCGCTGACAGTCGCATTGACTGACAGTGTATTCTTGTCTCCTCCGTTACGCAAGCAAGTTGTGAGTCGGCACCGATCCTTGAAAGTCTCGTGTTGTTCCTACGCGGCGCACTTCTGTTAGATCATCAAGGAACAGCTAGCTTTTCCTTCGGGTACAGCTACAGCACAGCTTATCGCAGTTCTTCACCGCCTACCTCCCCCCGGTAACGAACCACTCAACGTGCGCAAAGGATATAGCGCTCTCGGCGTTGAAGACCAAGAGGTTGTCCCGGTCACCGCACCTCAATCCTCGGGTGCCTCCTCATCCGCCCAGCCTGGTTTCAACGAGGAGCTCGAGGCCGAGGGAGAGGAGATTCGTCACACTGGATGGACCGCCCTCGGTTGGAGCTTCCTAGCCAGCAGTCTCATGACAGTGCGTTTCAGTCTCTTATGTTTCTATGATGCTTCACAAGTTGTCCGCAGCTCATGGCGTATTTCTTTCCCGTCATCTTTGCTATTCCCGTATTTGGAAGCTACCTAGCTGAGCAATGGCTTTGGACGCTAACTCCGAGCTTGTCATATGTCGGCCAAGGTTTGCCTTTCTTCTCAATACTGGTGGTCAGCGCCTTTGACATCAATCGAAGGGATCATCATGGGGTTTCCCACAACAGTCAGCATGAATCTGGTGAGAGCTTCGGAACGTGCTTCGGAGCGAGAATCTCATCAAGGAGCCTCAGGGGATGCTCGTTGGATGGGGCGTACTTTCGCCGCTGGCCAAGAACAAAGGCTGGGCACCAGGCCCGGTTGGATCCATGACTGATGGCGCGCGAGGATGGATCTTATGGACATCGCTCGCGATCATGGTTGCAGACTCTCTGGTTTCATTGACCCCCATAATAGCCGAATACACCGGCAAGCAGGTGTCTGCGATACGTAGCCTGCGCAGTGGGGGTTCCCGCGGGCCAGTGCATACTGACGGCCGTTCGCCGATGTACAGCACCTTCGCTGCTGGAGACAACATTACCGAAGATCTGGACGACAAAGAGATCGAAACGGAAGACCGTTTGGTGCCCGTCTCATGGGTGGTGTGGGGCTTGGTTGCCAGCACAGTGCTCGGTATCATCGTTGTCTGGGCTGTCTTTGGTGACGAAGGTATCAAGCCGTACGCGACGTTCGTTGCGTTCATTGTAGGCGGCGTGTTGAGTATATTAGGGTTCGTGACATCGTGGTGCCGATACTCATGCGCTCACCTCCATCCATAGTGTACGAGCTTTGGGAGAGACCGACCTGAATCCTGTTAGCGGACTCGGGAAAATCAGTCAGTTGCTCTTCGCGGTTGTTCAGCCCGGTAATATCGTGGCGAACATCATCGCTGGAGGCGTCGCCGAAGCCGGCGCACAGCAGTGAGTGACTCAAGCGATAAGGCCTGGCGTCAGGACTAGTACTGATTCGTGTTGCAGGGCGGGTGATCTGATGCAAGACTTGAAGACCGGCCACCTCGTCGGAGCGTCTCCGCGAGCCCAGTTCTACGGCCAGCTCATGGGTTCTGCGCTGTCTATCTTCGTAACTGCAACCGCGTACAACATGTACCAGCGTGCATACACCATTCCTGGGCCAGAATTTCCCGCACCAACAGCACACGTCTGGTTATCCCTCGCTCGACTCCTGCGAGATGGTTCCCTACCGCCGCACACGAGCTCATTCATGGTCGCATTCGCACTTGCTTTTGCTTGCCTGAGCGCATTGAAGGCGGCCGCAGTTAGAAAACAATCTAATTTCGCCAAATATATCCCTTCTGGCGTCGCATTCGCCATTGGCTTCCTTAACACCCCTTCCTTCAGTTTGGCCAGGTTGCTAGGTGGGGTCGTCGAACATCTTTACCATCGACGTGCCGCCAAGGATGGACACGACATCCGCCTCATCATCGTCGCCAGCGGATTTGTCCTCGGGGAAGGTGTCATCAGTGTCATCAGCCTGCTGTTGAGAACGGCAGGTGTCGGCGTGGCGAGCTGTTGGGGTTGTGGCCACGGCCTGTGCGGAGGATGCCCAGCCGGTTGACAACACAAAACGCGGCAATGGTTAAGCAAGACATTGAACATACGGCAATTATAGACTAGTCTGCTATGTACTGTAATATCGGAACTCACGCTTTCGAGGCGGCAAGGGCGTCAGCAAGTTCTCCTTTCAACTTCTTGAGTTCTTCGACAGCAGCCGTTATCTCTTTATCTGTCTCCTCGGACTTCGGCTTCGCCTTAAGTTCCCTCACCACTTGTCCCTGTTCGGCAACCTTCTGCTCCCAAGCCAGGACCTCCGCACTCTTGAGACCATCGTTTGCAGTAGCGTCTGTGGCCTTCTTCGCCGCCTTGGCTGCGGCTGCCGCTTTCCGCTTCGACATCGCTGGAGCGACGTGCGTGGCATCAGCGTTCGGCTCCGCACTAGGCTGAGATCCACCGAATTTGGCTCTCCAGGCGTCCGCCATTTTCTCGTCGATCTTGGTAAACAGGTAAGCGGGTTTGCCGAGCTGATGGCCTGCGAGGATGTCGATTGAGAAAGCTTCCGGTACGGCACGAGGCGGAGCGTTGAGTTGGGCGAGGATCGAGTCGGACGTGACGGGCATGAACGGGTGGATGAGAGCCGAGAGCGTGTAGATGAGGTTGACGGCGCGGGACAGAACTTGTGCGCAGCGCGCGGGATCCTCGGTCATGAGCGCCTTCCCGAGACCGGACGCTTGCAAGTACAGGTTGCCGCGCGCAGACAGGTGCATGACCGTCTGGAGACCGAGACGAAGCTTGACGGACTCCATGGCGTCAATGTACTCCTTGATGAGGCGATTGACGTCCGCGATGAAGTCGGCGTCTACGGCGTCGTTGGGCGACACAGGGCCCTCGGTATCCGGAGACTCGGGAAGGACACCGTTATACTGACTTGTGATGAACTTGACCGTCCGGTTCACGAAGTTGCCAAAGCTATGTACGGAACAGGTCAAGTTCCGTCTAAGACGACAGCGATGATATGTCTTACTTGTTAAGGAGGATATTATTGTTGGCAGCAATCTGAAGCTTGGGTCAGGAAGAGTGTCAACTGACGAAAGCTGGAAATTGCATACGAAATCCTCCCAGGAGAACATGGCATCTGCGGTTTCTGGCCTAATGGAGAGCAGGTAGTACCGCCAGACATCGGGTGGTACGCCTGTCTCCTTGGCCGCAGGACCAAAGACGCCCCGGTTTTTGCTCTTGGAGAACTTGCCGCCTTCGTAGTTGAGATACTCTTAAAGATATCGGTACAGTCGTCAGCAATGTAACCGGTGAGATTTTCGTTTAGCATGTACCGGTTGTCGATATGTGATGAAGCATCGTCCACGGACGCCCATCTCCGAGTTGTATGGCCGGCCAGAAGATCGTGTGGAAGTAGACGTTGTCTTTGCCCATGAACTGATAAAGGCGAACATTATCCTGGTTGAACCACCATTGCCGCCATTCCGGCGTATAGTTGGCCGTGATACTAGGGTATCCGATCGGGGCGTCGAACTGGGACTTCATTGAGCTCTTGATCGCAGCCCAACTACTCAAGTTTGACGTACCCAAACATCTGGGGATTCCGTGAGCATGGCTGGATACTGGGGGCGATAAAAAGAAAGACATACAGAACACTTTTCCCTTCATTCCGTCATCTTCCGCGCCTTGTTCCGGAACCGGTACACCCCACTGCAGATCGCGTGTCAACGGACTGGGTCTCAAGCCACCCTTCAGCCTCGAGTCCACTAGCTCCCCTTCCGCGTTGATCACGCTGTTGAGACTCCACTTGCCCGTCTTCCAGCTCTTCTTAATCCATTCCTCGAGCGTCGGTTGGAGCGCGTTGAGGCGGACGTACATATGGGCCGTCGACCTGTGGACAACGTTGTGGGAGGGGTTGACGAGGCAACGAGGCTTGATGAGATCTATGGCGTCGAGTGTCCGGGTGCACGAGTCGCACTGGTCGCCTCGAGCGTCCTGAACCAGCTTCAGTAGGCATTTTGGTAGACAGAGGGAAGAAGTGCTACGAACATTGGCACCACAATGGGGACAAATTCCCTCCACGAAGCGATCGGCAAGGAACCTGGGGCATCCGGTCTAAACATTGGATCGGAACGGACGACTGGGACAACACACTTTTCGCAACCTTCACAATACGTCTGTTCTTTTGTCTGCTTCTCAAGATAATTGTTTTTGCGGAGGTTCAGGTAAATCTCTTGACAGATTTCAGTATGCTGGGGTGTCGATGTCCGGCCAAAGTAATCGAAACTATCCAACGCATCAGGTCGATGCAAGGCCGACTCGATAGTGAACGCACCCGAGGTTGAACCATTTATAGGTTTCGCGATGGATCTCCGTGTAGTGATCGCACAGTTGACGGGGAGTGACGCCCTCCTTCAGCGCTTGCGTTTCAGTCGCGGTACCGTATTCATCCGTACCGCACACGTAGAGCGTTCGCCGATTGCGGGTCCGGTTATAACTAGACGCAAGTTCAATGGGATTGTGATGAGCCACACCGGAGTCTGACACACCGGGCGAACACATCGGCGCTTAACGTGCTGCCGATGACATTCCCTAGTACGAATGAGAAGAGCGATGGACGCGGAGGAGATCCACAGACGCACCGAGATGTGGGACATTGTTGCAGTACGGAAGTGCGGACGTGATCAGGACGTTTTCTTCGCCTTCCTTGGGCAAGCTGTCCGAGTCATTATAGTCAGGCCAAAGGTTCGGGGATCGCAAGCTCACACGCACATTGTTTCGCCGGGGTTGGGGACGTAGCGGAGGACGTCGGGTGCGGTCCGGATTTTGGCTGACATGGTCGAGCAAGCGCGACGAGAGGAACGGAAGGAAATATAGTACAGAGAAAGGCTGGATCTGAAGAGAGGCGGCAGGGTGGTGATGAGGACGGATAAGTGCGCTCAGCAATCGCGATATTCTCTCTCGGTCACCGCATCGAGTCGAAAGTCAAAGATCCCGCACAGCTCGCGCGCGGCCATATCCGCCACCGCTGAACGGATCCCTGCTGTGCGACGCTCGTCGCTCAGTTACCATCGGCCTTTCCATCCAATCCGGGTTCCTATATAACTCTATAAGCCTTGTCCTGATTTTCGCGCCCCACATGTTGCGCCCTACTGCCTTTCACGGCGATGTAAGTAATCTACCCGGTCCCCGTCCGGTATCTAGCAACCGCGCCCGCTTTACTGTCCTGTGCACTGCAGCTGCAGTTCGAGCAAACCAGGGCAGTCATACACCCGAAACCCATACCGGAGTCTGCTATAGACGCCAAGGTCGATGAACAGACTGGCTACGGAGCTTCTCAGGGGAAACATGACAACCCCGCGGTTCTCGAGTCTCCCATAGCCACTCGATCGCGATCAAACGCCGGTTCTCAATGAAAGAAATGACCGCAGCCAGGGCATATTATAAGTCGGGCAGGGTGTGCTCTAACGAGTCGATTTCGCGCTGGTCCACACCCAAGCCATTTCACGTTTAACCTTCTCGCAGCGCTCTTAGCTATCTTCAGCTCGCAGATCACCTCGTCTCCCAGAATTGCCGCGCATACGTTTGATGGAGGCAAGGTGAATTCCGCAACCCGCATCAATACACGGAACCTCTTCACTCATTGCATGGCACATCTGTTGTCCAGGAACCTCACCCTTCCGAACACCGGGAGCATGTCCCTTCACGCTCTACCAGCTCATCCCCGTCCACCTCGCTCCTCAAGTCTGCAACGTACCAGCACGAGCAACGCACTCGCCGCTTCCGAACCTAGGAGCCATTCACAGCGCCCTCATGCGCCAAAGCCAGTCCTCGAACGCAGTCAAGATGGCCAGCAATCTCACCCTTCGACCTCATCATCGGAAACCGCCAGTGTGAGGAACTTGGTCTCCGGAAAGCAGGTCACCGATCAGACGCATACACAAACGGCGTTTGGCCAACCGAATCAGATCGAAGGAGCGCTACGCTCGTCGAGCCAGCATTCAGTCATGATGTCTTCCGAGGAACACCACGCCGGTGACCAGCAACCTGTCCGCAGGACACCGTTTGCCCCTCCCTTTCCCCTCAAACCCGTCCGCCCTGCCCGAGCCTCAGGACCAGGACTGGATCAACATGACAGCGACAATTCTCGTGTATCGATACCCCAGAACACGCTTATTACATCGAGAACTATGTCTCAACGTCGCGCTGTAGCGGCCCACTCGGCTGATCCCGTTGCACCTGCGGCCCCGTCTACTGTCGACCTGTGGGCGGACCGTCAGCCGGGTCGGTCGCGTGCTCCGGCTACCTTGAACATATCGCATCCTCCTCAGCCTCTACCCGAAGTCGGAGCAAGTATCTTGAACTCCCGGCCATTGTCTCCCTTACGCCGAGCTGGATCCGACCCATCCCCGTCCTTTCGCGGACTTCCTCGCCAGACACCTTCCTCCTTGGTTCGTAGGCACTCAAAGCCGCAATTGCCTTCACGCCCCTCCTCAAGTCGCGATGCCCAGCTGAAGATCCGTATGCAAGCTCATGACGACTGTGGCGCGGAAGAGGTATCGGGAGCCCCCTCTCGGCCATCCCAAGACCGTGCTACGCCGTCGTCATCTAGCCCGTCAAGGCCGGCCTCGTCGTCAGAACTACCCACGGTGTTAGCTGCTGCCTCTCCTCCTGCACGTATCCCGCGCGAAAAACAGCTAAGATTAGCGAATCCAGATGAAGACGCGGCTGAGGAGAAGTCTGCCGTAGCGGAGCATCTACGAGCCGTCGACCGCGACGCGGAGGAGCACGAAACGAACGCACGCATCTATCGTGCTTTGGAGTCTGAAATCCAATCATTGATTGATGCACAACAACAACCATGTACTCTGTGCCTGTGTACCTCGGCGACGATCACCTATGAACCTGAACCTGAAGCAGGCTTCTCCAGCGAAGTGCTGGCAGCATGTTCCATACAGGAAGCGGGGCAATCCTCGCCTACCGCTTCAGGAGATGAACTTCCTGTGACAATAGGTTGCGCGAGCGAAGTTTCAAGCTCCAGGACTACCACTTCGGCAGCCCGCCATTCCGATGCGAGCACGGATGCACCCCCGCGGCGTGCTCCATCTCCGATCTTTGTACCAGTCCAACCTCTCAGACTACCGGCGACGCACTCCCGCTCTACTGCGACTGCGGCCCCGGCTGAGCCGGTGAATACTGCGGCTCCGCTACCGCAGTTCAGGGACTTGCCAACGAGACATCTGGACAGAATCTCGTTTCCTCCCGACTACACCGCTGCCTTGGCACAACCTGCTTACACCGAGCCCGAACCCTCCGCTTCGTCGCTCAGAAACGAGGTCGAAGCGTTGAGAGCAGAAATAGCTCGATTGCAGTTCTTGCAGGACCGCCTGGTCATGGAAATCCATGGCGTCTCGAGTCCCCCACCCACATATCGCTCCTCCTTAGACACGTCTAGCGCGTGATGTCTCCGTGACGCCAATCCCATGAGACATAGTACCCACCAGATACCCACAGGATACCCACTTAGCATCCACACAAGATGCCAATCAGTATCTCTGAAGTGGGTACAGTAGGAGCCGGGGCCTCCACATTTGTATTTGCGGTGCCTTCTCCATGTGGATGATCGCCTCTGAGGATGGTACTTATGGAAGAGAGAAATCGATTGTGCTACCTTCGCCTAACCCACACGTTCGACATGTCAGACAAGCTTCGAGGAAAACGTGTAGTGATCGTTGGGGGCAGCAGCGGCATCGGTATATATGGCTCTGGCACCCTTGGTTTGCGCGCGTTTGCTGAACATCCCCGCCTGTACAGGTTTTGGTGTCGCCAAGCTAGCGCTCACAGCCGGTGCTTCGGTGATTATTTCGTCTTCCAACCAGACCAAAGTCGACGCGGCCGTTAAGAGACTCGTCGATCTCGACGTCGGCGGGCCTGTGGAGGGAAAGGTCCTTGACGTGAAAGGGGGCGAAAGCGCGGTCAAGGCATTCTTCGAGGCCCTGCCCGAGTTCAACCATCTCAGTTAGGATTCTCGCTCGTTCGCATGGTCGCGCGCTCATGCTGGGCAGTCTGGACGGCAGGGGACTTCTTCCCGTTGAATTATCCAAATGGCGACTTGACCGGTGTCCAAGGTCGGTGAAATGCGTTGAAAAGTGGGTTATAAATCGCTTCAAGGACTTGCATGACGCAGATACATTCGTCGTACGCACCCTGGGGCCCATATACGCTGGAAAATACGCGCCGAGTCGCATGCCGAAGAGCTCGGACTCTTCAATCATCCTCACATGTGGAAGCGTGAGCCGCAAGCCGTCGAAAGGGATGGCGATCGGTGCGGCTGTCTCCGGCGCCACTGAACGATTCGCCAAGGGCTTAGCTGTTGAACTTGCCCCGATCAGGGTCAATGCAGTGAGCCCTGGTGCAGTGCAAACAGAGGTCAGATGAGTATGACCACACGAACGAATGTTCTGCTCATCGAAGTTTCAGCTGTGGGATGCACTTCCTGCCGAGAGTGTCCAGGCGTTGCTCTCAACTCTGACGCAGAAACTGCTCGTCCAACATGTCGCGGACGCTGACGAGGTAGGCGGCAGAGCGTAGACCCAGTACTGGAGGGTGTTCGCTAACAAACATTCTTTTCTTAGGCAGCCGAGCCCTATCTTTATCTTATGGTAAGTTATTTATTTCTTTGCTTTACTTGGCTAATCCCTCGCATCAGAGAAGCGCGTATGTCACCGGCGAAGTTGTCAACGTCGATGGCGGAGCTGTTCTTGCTTGACGATTAGTCGTGAGTCCGTTATCGAGAGGGGATAGTTTGTTATTAGCAGACGATATACATTGTGGGTTGACCGAAAGAAAGTGCGAATATATACAATGAAGCAAGACCCATCAATATGAGGTAGTCAAGAGGCATCGTCCTGTTTCTCTGCTGCTCTCTCCGAGAGCACTCTCTCGCGTTCTGTCTGCCATCGGACAAGTTCTTCCCGAAGTTTCTCAACTCGCACTTCATCAATGGGATGCCCGTGGCTCCCTTGGAAGCTGCGGTGGCCTGGAGATTCAGCCTGTTCGCTCTCAGGTGGATTTGGGGAGCATCCTCTTCTGTTCTGCCAGAAGTTCACCGCTTCACGGGGATCATAGCCTGCATACGCAAGTAACCTATGTCGACTTGACGTCAATGAGATGTACAGATTGCGATGATATGAATCACCTTGCGGAGACAACGTCTGCCTCGATTTCCTGTTTCACCCCAGAACAAGTCTCCGTCAACTTCGTCAAATCTGCATGGCCCATCTTGCCGATTTGCGCGACGGCGTCATTTACGAATGGGCCAAAGACCATGGTCACGGGGAAAAGCAAGACACGAACAACGTCGGCGAGCATGGACAGCAAGCCCGGGACGACAACCGTGGCGGAGGAGAGGGTTTCGAGATGATGGGCGAGCAGCAGGTGGGAGAGTTCGTGCGCGAGGAGAATAGCCAAGTCCGTGGATTGCTGCGGCGTTTGTACAGGGTGGGGCGGACGAGCCGCGACCGATGAAAATCCGCCGAGGAAAGACGACCACCAGGACGAATTTGCTGGCTGGGGGTCGGCATTATTGGAGGTTTTAGCGATAATTTCATCCAGGAAACCGGTGTAAACTACGATGCCGCCGGCGCCGTCCGGACCGAACCCGTACGAAAAGGCATTCGAGACGTCGGGGTTCTCGACGAGCATCAAAGAGTACGGTGGGCCTTGTATCGTGTGCGGCGAAATATGGGTAGTCTTCTGCCCCGAGAGCAGCTCGCACATATTCCTGAGCCATTCTGCGCCTCGTGGTCGCGGCTTCAGAGGATACTTTGCCGGGGGCGGAAGCGGCACGTCGTTTTCGCCCCTTTCAAGCCATAGTGGGGGCATCTTGCCCTCGGCGGTGATCGCCGGGATGATGCCCTCGAGCTGGCGCAGGATCTGGTTGACCCAGACGTAGCGCCAGTCACTTGGAGGTACAATGGTGGGAGCTCCATTCTCCGACAGTATCTCGCCCACAGCCGAGAACCAGCCCGCACCCGCCAGCTGGTTGGCTATCTCATCTTCTTCCTCCGGGGCAAGGAGAATGACTCGCCATCTACAGGGCGATGCGATGAACGTGATTTGAATGGCCCATACGAAAGCGAGCTTACCTTCCCGTCAGAGGCCTGCGGGTAGAACCACATCGTTAGACGTTGTCATTGATCAGGATGGACTGACGTACGTTCTCTCCAGGCTAGCGAATATCGCCGCCCAGAACAAGACGATGGGAGTCAAGACAAGTGCATGAAACAGAATTTGACGCTTTCGTATTCGTTTGAGGATGGTCGTCCGCTTCTCCTCCAGCTGTGGATTGTTGAGATTATCCACGTATCTGAGTACTTTCTTCGACTTGTGATTCTTGAAAAGTATCACGGGGGCGAAGGTGAGCGCGACTCTGCCTATCATCCTCGCGGTTTCGAGCGCCGTTGATGCCTATAATGCGTTTGAGCTCAGGCTGAGCTCAGGCCAACGACCCATGACGCAGTTGCACGCACCTTGAGAGCACCTAAGATCACTGGCAGGAGCGCAGGCAGCCCCTCGTTTCGCTTTGTCGAATGGAACATTCTCACCCCACATGGCCTCCTCAGCTGCGAAATCCCGATATCGGCACTGGGCAGCACGGTCGCGCTGGCCGGTTGGTAGAAGCCGCCTCTTCGATTAATCCGGGGGACGTTTACTCCACTCAGGATGCCAAAGGACCTCGCAGGCGGCGACGACGTCCACGTTGTGTGCAAAGGGCCTCGAGGTTGAGATTGCCATCTTGCTGCTGTTTGAGACAGGAGACCGCTGCGGGGTGTCGTCGCAGTCGTCCGGGACTTGGCTCGAAAGAGTGGTCGCAACATCGCACATTGTTTAGCCAACGCGCAAACGGCGGCTGGAGGGAGGATGACCCAGGGTAGGATAGAGTAAGCGCAGGAGTAGTATGTTGAGGGTGAATATCAGTGGAGTTTGATACTCCTATTTGATTTCAAACGCCTGCGATCACGACCGCAGTATGACTCTTGCATCGCTCCCTAACTTAGAACCTAACCAGAAATCCGTGGCGCTATCTGCCTAAGCTGGTATCGTATGGTACAGATTTAATGAGACTATGCTATGCGCGCGGACCCGCATCTACGAGATGAAGGTAGCTTCGTTGTAGAGCCGCCCTTGCACTTCCAAACCTGCGGATAAGCCAGGGATCAAGGAGTCCGGACCTTTGACCACGAGCGTCGCCGGGTTCAGCCACTATAAGAAGCAGCAGGTAGATGATTAGCTACGCGAACACTGCGGGCGCGGGGCTAAAACTCGCCTGGTAAATGTACGGCTTGGTACCTGCCACGTAGTTGACCGCCATCTTGAGAGCGTAGGGTATCTCGCCGAGAACGTCGACCTTCTCAACCAAACCGCTCGCCTCGCTCGGGCCGCCGACAGCGATGCGCAGTGATGCATTCACCTCGCCGGGCGCATCGGCAACGATGGATGGGGCCGCCCACTTGTATTCGATCTCAGTGGGCAGGTCGTATCCCGTCTCCGCGTCCTTCGTCGGTTGCAGATGGATGGCTCGCGAGATGACGGAAGTGGACTCGGGCAGGGGCTCGTCCGGCCATCTCGTCTCCGTCGTCACCGATGCCAACTTGCCACCGAGCACCACGCCGCCAACGCTGACGGTTACGCCTCCGGATCCAGGGCCCTTACGTCCGTGGGTGTCCAGCGTCGTAAAGTCCATCTGTACCGCAGTCACGCCGCCCTGTTCGGCACTCTCGAAGTATGCGAAGTTCCATCGTGAGGCCACCAGATTGGGGCGCATGCCCTGAATAGCGTGCACGAACATGCCCGGTCCTTTCACGGGGATGGCCTGACCCTTCGTGATCAACGTGCCCGCCGCGTGGGTGAGGGGCCAAAAGCGGTGGATGACATATCCGTCCGCCTTCTCCGGGTCATAGCCGAAGTACGAGTATCCTCCCTTAGGTCCCTTGCCCACTTTGAACCCGGGGGTGGACGCTGGCCGCGTCACATCAAGCGATAGTTGGAGGTCATCGGCCAGGTTGGCGGTGATGGTGTACCCCTCGGCGTTGTCGCCGCTGGGCGAGGGCTTGTGAGTAATCGAGAACTGATCGGCTTTGCTCGATCGCTTGTCGAGCCCGGGGGGAGGGCACACAAAATGCGAGATGTTGACAGATTTCCACGTTTTCTCCTTCGTGCGGGGATTGAAGGTCTTGCACGTGAACTGGATTTGAGGGTACCAGAGACTACGCAATGAAGTGGTTACGAAAGTACGTTCGGATAAGATAAACAAGCGTACCCAACAGATGAGTGGATTAGTTGAAACGTGAGGAAAGTGCCATCCTCCAGGAGGTGGTAGAAAGTCTGCGTCTCGGTGACGAAGCCACTTCCCTGGCATTGCAGCTCGAGATCTTTGGGCTCCAGCTCGCCGAAAAGGTCTTGAACGTCATAGCGTTCCGACACGGGATGGAAGTTGGGAGCGTTGGGATCCGCCGGGGCCGAAGAGCTGCAATGGGTTCAGAACTCATGTCTATCGTCGACAGTAATGCTCACGAGAAGTAGCTGAACATGGTGGTCGGACGCAAGCTTGAAGGTCACAGCCTGCAATCACTGTTCTTGACTCCGTGACTAATGAGTCGTACGTAACACGCGACTTCGGCACACGGCAAATCCGTCGTTCGGCATGGCTGCGTGCCGAACGCGGACGCGCCCGCGGTTTTGCGGTCGCGTTCTGTCCTCGGGCCTCCTCGAATCCACCATGTCCTCGTCTTTCTCGAGGTCTGTACTACGTCTCGGTTCTAGATCAAGCATTGGTCACACCAGGAGCCTCGCGGCATGTCGCCGAATGCCTGTGCTCGCAGCTCGCGGAATGGCGTCTAGCGTCCCCAGTGCCTACGGCGAAGAACTCCCCTCGAGCACCAAAACAAAGCCGAAAGCTGCTACGCCCTTACGCAGGACGGCTGCTGATTCTTTACCAATTCGCGTCAACCCCACCCCAACACGCGGAAACATCCAGCCTGTGATCACGCTAGCGACCGCCGAGCGATACCTGCTCTCCAGGTTACGTCTCAGCACACCTTCACACCTGCAGGCGCAGATGCTGCATGACGCGTGGTATATCCCACGATGGAGTACAAAGAAAGGCACTCAAGGGGACTCGGCGCAAGAAGGCGAAATCTTCGTGTTCGGCAATGGGAGTTTCGTTTGTTGGGGCCTGGACGAGAAAGGCGCTCAAAATTTTGCGGAAGAGGTCCTGAGGGCACGACGAGATGTAGAGATTGGTCGACTCAAGGAACCGGAGGTGGAGGAACTCGATTTTGTCACGGATCCTACGGAGTGGGTGAATTCCTCCGCCCCGTTGTGTTTGATGCCCCTGACCAAAAATGCGCAGAAAAACGCGCTTGCAAGGCGACCTCATCATCCTGGGAGAAGCGCCACCTATCTCTCCGGATGCGATGCTGACGACCGTGCCTCCGACTCCCTTCTCACCCGAGACGATCCTCGCACGCTACGCCTTCTCGCAAGCACTGTCGCGGTCCACAGCTCTTTCTGCGCTTGAGGTTTCGTTAGAAGATTACTTGGCTGGTATGGCCTTGCTGCCGCAGTCATTGGAAAAGACTGGCAAGCCGGGAATGAGCCGGAAACAATTGATCAAGAAGTTGGGTGAACTGCTGAAGTACCGACAAGGCTTGAACCTGAACCGGGAGAATTTCTCTGATACGCCTGACTATTATTGGGACGAGCCAGTGCTTGAAGGTGAATACAGACTGCGCTTCACGTGTGTAACACAAACTGATGTCACATGAAGGTTACTTCAACTCGCTGAGCAATGCCTTGGAGATCAGGGCTCGTACGCGATCCATCAATGAGAAGATCACATACGCAGCAGAGGTGATTTTCATTACATTCAAATTATGTAGCGCGCGTACTCACTCTCATGCAACCACTAGCTACAAGCCGTCCTGCGTCAGCTCCTTACAGAGGTAACGTTGTCAGTGTTTCTTGGTTGTCACGTTTTGACGGGGAGGTTCTCCATACAGTCATCCGCCCATCGCATGGAACTAATCATTATAGTCCTCATCGCCGTGGAGGTTGTTATAGTACGCACACCGTCGTGTCAATCTGTTCCGCCCACTCACGGTGTACACTATCAGGCCCTTATACGTGAAGGTCCGGAGCTTTGGCGTAAATTGACTCGCTCTGGTGACGAATCGGAGGCGCATACTGCGCTGGTACATTAATCTAAATCACAATCGCTCTCAGGGATGCCCGATACCGCCTTGCTTGCGCGTCGCGTACTGCTCATAGATCCGATACTCTACCCTCACACCTACTAGAAACCCTCACTCAACTGTAGAACTTACTGTACACATACAAGTAATGCTGTCACACGCTCCCCTCTATGCCATCTTTCTGCCTGTCCATCGGTAACAGAATCTACCAAGGCTCAAGGGTGTTCTCTCGGCCTCTTACGAGAAGGACCATTCCCGACGCCGCATTGAGGCAAGGCGGAGCCTCTCAAGTCCCTTGATGAGGCATCCGGTGCGTCGTCCGTCACAGCATCGTTGTCGTCGCCATCGGGTGAGACTAACCAAGCGGATACGTCCCCGGTTTCTGCGGCTATCGTCTGGTTATCCATGGGTCGTTGGTCGCGGCCATCGGAGGCTTCCGCATTTGACGGGCCAGCAAGCGACTCGAACCTTAAAACACCTTGATTCACGGCGTCTAGTATACGCTGATTCTGAGCGACGGACAGTGTCGAAGGATTTTGCGAGGGTATATCTACACAAATGCTCCCGTCATACACAAAATCACGATCGAAAGAATATATGCGCCTACTTGGTGGCCATCCGACTATCTGGATCCCATACGACGCGAGCTTGTCGTGATTCGTCCATTTCATTTCTGCAGAGCGCACGCCACTTGCCTCCCTGAGCGCAGCAGCGTGAACCATACCCCTTCACGACTGTTTGAGCAGGGTAGCGTACCTCAACGCATTGCGGACGGCGGCATAAACCTCGCTCTTCAGAGCGCTTGCGGGCCCCTTCTTGGCATTCGAGCTCCCTGAGGCCAAATTTGAGGAAGGCACCGATGAAGGACGGTAAGGAGCCTCCATAGACCCGCCAATGGACGCTGTAGCCAATGATCTCTCTTTAATAGCCTCGGCCTTGAAGGCACGAGCCCCACTGACGCCGCCTCCCCTCAATCCTCGCCAGAACTCCCTACCCAGGATGGTACCCCCAAGAAAACCCTCGTCATGTTTGCACAGAGGGTCCACGGATAGCATGAAGGAATGCACAGATGCCACTTCGTGAAGAGCCTCCAGCATTCGCGAGATACTCGTAAGTGTTTCCGTAACTGCATGTCGTTGAGCTATGGCCATCGTATCGAATACTATGGTACTCACCTTGAGCATGTCTATCGTCGAAATCTGTCGCAT
This sequence comes from Punctularia strigosozonata HHB-11173 SS5, assembly GCF_000264995.1. NCBI lineage: Eukaryota > Fungi > Basidiomycota > Agaricomycetes > Corticiales > Punctulariaceae > Punctularia > Punctularia strigosozonata. Next base: position 314,725 of record NW_006767447.1, on the reverse strand, counting down.
CCGGATCCGGGGGATCGAAGAGATACGAGCAATGCCAAGTGGCTACTTGACGCCGTATCTAATTGGCGTTCAGCTGGCGAGAACCATACAGTCTAAGAGCAGTGTAAACTACTTCTTCGTACGGACGTTGCTCGCGCTCAGAGAAAGCTTTGATCTCAGCCAGAGAGCGCTTCATGAAAGCCTCTAGCCTTTCTGAGTACAAACCGTCTTGCGATGCTGGACGGGGAGCATGAGATAGCTCAATCATGTTCAACACGGATATCGTCAGGGTAGCGTGTATTGCGATCGTTTGTTGACAGAATCACAGAAATCATGCATCGACGACGAGGTGTCAGGGCCTCTGAGGCTGCCATATGATGGCGCAGGACAAGATGTGTGCGCCACCGCACGGCGCAGGTAGGCAAGGATCCGAAGCTGAACGTGGTAGTGAGGCTGAACCGTTCGGCATGATGATACCCATTCACGTACAGACGCAAGACGCAATCAAGGCTCAAACAGTAGTGTACTGATGGAAATGACAACATGAGACAACATGATTAGGAACGTAGTCTCGTCCGGCCCAAATGATAGTGCTCATGACATCTCTATGTCATCGTCGCTACCGACATCGTCTGAATCTGCTTCTTCCCACTCGTCGTCTTCTTCATCAGCAGGTGACGGTGTTATGCCAAATCCATCCAGCGTGTGCATGAGTTCCTCAGCGTGTTCCAGCAACGGCCTGTCGGGATGGTCCTGATTCGTGTGCAACTATGTCATAGAAGTGAGCGTCAATGCACCAGACAGCTGGCGATCCGAGAACTGACCGTTTTGCACGTCTGTAAGCAGTCGTACGCATCTTTCGCAAGTTCTTCCCAAGTCAAGCCTTCTATAGGCTCCCCGCTCGTTTTTGACTGTTCGGCCATGAGGAAGAAACACCATCCTTCCAGATACCACGCCTCCACTTCCTGGTCATCGACGGCCATCACGCCTTGAAGCACGAGTAAAGCTGGTGCAAAGAGGGCAAGCTCTAAAAACAGTCGCACTAATGCTAGGCGAGTCTCTAGCGACGGTAATCGGGGATCGTCTGCCAGACTGAATGTGAGGGGCAGAATGGTGCAAGGTGACCTAATTACGCACCAACGTCGAAGTCCTTCCAGACGGACCAGGCTTGATCGAGCAATTGTTTAGCTTCGTCTGGCCTTTGTTGAGACATGCGCACAGATGCCAACATCTGCGTAGCCTCAGCATTTCCCGGATCCGTCACAAGTGCCTTCTGCAATAACTCCTCGCAGGTCTTTTCAGCCACAGGATCGAAGCTGCTCATGTTGTAAATGGTCGGATATCATGTCCATAGATATCACTGGTCATACCAAAGATCCTGCGCAGGATCCATCCAAATTTCGACCATGCTGATCAAGGCACGAACAGCAGTCTGTTTCGTCTCTGTTTCGTCATTTTTATCGTCGTCGCTAGCTCTCGCTTTGCCCTTGAGTTGAGCCTGTAAGATATCGACGGCGGTCTGGTAGTATCGGAGAGCGCTGTGAGGATCGTCTTCGGCCACCAGCTGCGCAAGGTACAAGAATGCCGATGTAGGCGGGGTCGGTGGTGCAGTCGAGCTAGGCGGAACGAGCGATTCAAACGTCTTGTATGCAGACCTATACGTTAGATGAATCTGGACAAGCCGTGGAGACCAGAGAGGAAACTCACCTGCTTAGCATCATCTAGATCTCCTAGCTCCAACTGCACTACCCCGAGCATCTCACGGGCAGTAGAATCTGTAGTATCCGCCTGCAGGGCGCGTTCGATGAAGCGTTTGGCGAGTTCATAGTCGCATTGAACGATCAGAGACTGCGCCTTCTCGAGTAGAGCAGCTGATGAGGGGGGCTCCTTTTGCCTTGCCAAGACGTCCAGCGTAGTAATGGCTTTCGTTTTCTTATTCCTGGTCCTACCCATGGCGGGGCTGGAGAACTTGTAGGAGAAATCGGAGTCGCGTGGGAATACTGCAGCTTTTGTCGCAGATCCTGCCAGTCCAATCTGCTCGGTTTACGATCTGTTGGGGTTCGTCTACGATGACCGATTGCGGAAACCCGGCCGCTGAACAGGATGCCCTTATGACTCGTAAGCATCATTGATCTTCATTGTTGATCGTATCTCAGCGTCCGGAAGGCAAGCGAAAGTACGACAAAGCCAAGATATGCGTTAAGTGCAAGTCGAAGCCCGGGAACGCAGTTTTCCGCCATGCGGTCTATTGCAAGTCTGCGCCTTTCATCTTCGAAACCTACAGGCAAACTGACCTCTCGTTGCAGAGACTGTTTCGTTCCCCACGTATGGTACAAATTTGGGAAAGCTCTGGAACCGTACATCAATCCTGGTCCGCACGGTCCACGCAAGAAGTCCCTCAACCCCACCGGTAACCTATGCATCGGGTACTCTGGAGGGATGGGCTCTACGGTTCTGTTAGACCTTGTGCATCGGTGTTATTTCGCTGGTAGAGATGCGGCGGATGACGCTGAAGGCGAGATTGGCGCTGACGGAGGGGCTCGACATCCGAGGCATGGACGGGTTTGGAAGCATGCGACTGTCTGCTTCGTAGATACTGGAGCGGCCTACGGCGTCGTGAGTCAGGTTCTGTGCATGATAGCTTTCTCCGCTCATCCCATACAGGCGCCAGATTTCCAGCCTCAAATCAAATCCGTGCTCTCCGCCTACCCGGAGTTCGAATTCATCCCAATCTCCCTTGAAGATGCATTCGATCCGGCGTGGTGGAACAGTGTACACGGTGATATTCCTCACAATGATTTAGGCATCGATATCAACGACGAAGGTCCGTCCGCGATGTACTTGGAACATGTAATGGTTCTTATGAAGTGTTAACCAGCCTTACCCTGTGTACCGACATCTTCTGGTTCTCCTCGGGATCGACTAAATGTCTTTTTGAACTCGATGCCGACGCCTACTGCTCGAATGGCAATGGTATCAACTTTGGTCCGGATTCTCCTCTTGTATACAGCCCACTCCCGAGGGTCATCCCATCTGCTTCTGGGCAACTCTTCGACTTCCCTATCCATCGGCCTCATAAGTGGCATCGCCCAAGGAGGCGGATTTGCGATCAATGCGGAACTTTACGAAGAGTGGGAGCCATCAGAAATCGTCGCGAAACCCCAGGACAGCTCTGTGAACGTCGAGGGCGAACATGTCGCAGGAGCTGGACATCGGCGCAAGGCACGCGCAACTTGGACCGGATCTGTTCGAATGGTACGGCCGCTGTCAGACATCTCGATGAAAGAGTGTGGCATGTACAGTTGGTGGCGGAACTTGAACGTCCTCATTAGCGACGATATTCCAATGGGTAGATTCGTTCATGAGGGATCCAACGTGAACAAGAGCATCGGTGGGCTGACGCGAGGCAAGCTCATCCTTTTCATCGGAGCTTCCCGCTGAGCCACGTTCAGATTTCATCATAGGATTAGAAAGGGACTATCCGTCCACCGTCTCTACGATTGCTCGGACTTGTGGGAAGCTCGCTCCGAAGACGCAGCCCGGCACATTGTATCGGTGCTGCATATGCGAAAGGTCTGTTGTCGCAGTTTAACATGGTGGCGGCTTCATTAACGAGAACTTCGTCCGACCGTTAGATTGTCTCCACCCACGGTTCAGGACTGGAAGGCGCGGATATCGATAAGGGATCTGTCCAACGGCAAGAGGAGTTCTCGCTCCAGTGTTCATCCAGCACCTGGACATTCTACACCCGGAAATGCTTCGATAAGTTTGGCGGATCACGTTTGCTACGCTTGTCACACCGCATGCACGAGCAAGAGCAGCAAGTCCGGGCTTTCGACGGCGGGCGCGGCGGCGATTCATCTGCCGCTGTGGACGCGATGCCACGTTGACGCTATGTTGCGTGGATGCACGACTGCGCCTGTCAAGGCTGCTGAAGCCTTAGGAGACCGCGAGGAGCATCGTGAGGTCTGGGAGAACAAGCTAATGGAACGCGAGGACATGCATGCCCTAGTGCAAGCATTCCTACTGCCGGAGGAATAAGCAATGGTGCATTACATATAAGTATCATCCGAAATGTAGTAGGAAGTCATCCTTAGTACCGATCCGATGGTCAGTCGAGGCCTGCGTTGTCCTGTGTATCTTTACGTGCGCCAGCAGCACTTGCCATCAATCATGGCATCGCGGTTATCTGAACTCTTCTTCCATATCACAGTACTTGATCCGTCCTAGATACTTCTGTGACGACCCAACCTGGCTTTGTCGCTGTCTTGCTTCAGTTTTCCGCCTCACCAACTGGCTCAGCCATGGACGACAAGGCGTCGTTACAACCCGTCCAAAAGCCTTCCTTTCGACCACCGCTATCCCGAACACTGTCAAATCTGCCAGCGCCAACAGTTGCGCGCCTGAAGAAAACAACGGGGCTGGAGTCGCATTTCCTCAAATCCCATGGTCGGCCCCCATGGTTCGTGCACACGACGCTCGTAGCGGCTGGGGGGTCATGCAAGGATTTGCACGTTGACGGGAACTTAGGTATGGCGAAGATGGTAACCCTATTAGTGATGCGTTCGTCATCGGTATAGCTGGTGTGTCTTCTCGTCCTTCGTGATTCTTCTGTGGCATTCATCTCGGACAATAGGTGGTTCTGCAAGCGGCAAGGTGGGACAAGCGTTCTTTGCGTTGCCACTTAAGTACATGAACCAGTGGTAGACGCACGTTGCAAGGCAGATAGTACAATCTCTTGGCTCCATTCCAACGGTGATCATTTTATCGCAAGTCCGTTCGTTACTGGCTTGCACCGCGACCATAAAGGCTCACGCTCTTTATAGGACAGCTTCTACAAGAAGCATGATGAAGCCGAACTAGCTCTAGCATTTGCGAACAAGTACGATTTTGACCATCCTGATGCTTTGGACATGCAACTGTTCGCCTCCGTGCGCCCCTCCTTGCTCCGGAGCCGTTCGGTCCCTGACCACGCATATCAGTGTCTCGAAGACCTGAAGAAGTGCAGGCAAACGCACATCCCGGTGTACTCATTCACAGAGCATCAAAGACTTCCACGAAGTGAAGACCGATATCTGTATGGTGCCACTGTTATCATCGGCAAGCATTGCGCTAGTCCATCGCACGCTTGTGCTCATCTTGCTCCATAGCTGAAGGCATAATGGCTTTACTTGACCCTACTCTTCGTAACTTGTACGACCTCAAGGTGTGTTTCATGACGTTATGTAAATGAGCTATAGTTTAACGCTCGTCAAGGTGTTCGTCCAATGCGACTCCGATCTGATGCTTGCGCGACGGATAAGGAGAGACGTGAAGGAGCGCGGGCGAACGATAGATGGGGTTCTTGATCAGTACGTTCTTCTAGATTTTCCTTGTATATTCTGACATTGATCGTCATGCATTCGAAGGTACTTGCGATGTTAGCTGGTATATATCATTCTTGGCAGACGGCACTACTCATCACGCTCCAGTTGTCAAGCCTGCTTATGATAACTTCGTGCTACCCACCTCCCGTCACGCAGATATTGTAGGTGGACTCCACTTTGACCGGGATAGGGTTCCGACAACATCATCCAGATCGTACCTGGCTCGGATAATGAAGTGGCAATCGACCTTATCTCTACCCACATCAGGCGGCAACTAGCGGATCGTGCTCGGTCATTTCGTCCACACATGGTTCCCAGTCCCTCATCCGCGTCTTTCGCGTCCAGTCCCAACAACGCTTTGGAAGATAAACCCAATTTCATTCTCATGAAACAGACCCCACAACTCAAGGTAACCTAGCCGATACGTATGAGAAATCCAAATGACAGGATACTCAGGGGATATACACGATTTTGAGGGATCGGACCACCTCTCGCCAAGATTTTATTTTCTTCGTCGATCGCCTGGCTACCTACTTAGTGGAGAAGGCTATGGAATACCTTCCACATAAGCCTAAGACTGTGACGACTCCCGTAGAGGTCGAAGCTCATGGGCAGATGATTCAACCATGCGTGGGTACTTGCATGTACGCTGTAAGCCTACCCAGCTGATACCGGGACGGACAGTGCCTTTGCGGTGTATCAATCCTACGAGCGTGAGTCCTCAAGACTTACGTGCGTTAGGCTCCTAGTAATATCGGGTTATCAGTGGTGGCTTGCTTGAACGTGGTTTGTCCAGGGTTATCCCCGACGTGACTGTTGGGTCGTTACTTGTGCAGTCCGATACGAAGACCGGCGAACCTCTGCTCCTTCATACCATGTTACCGGAATGCATTCGGAACCGGGAACGCGCCCGCGATGCATGGGTGTTTCTGTTGGATGCACAGGTCCGCTGCGTTATGTTTAGCCGTACCGCATATCTCGTGCTGATCCGTGTGTTGCAGGTTGGTACAGCAGCGTCGGCCTTCATGGCCATTCGAGTCCTTCTCGACCACGGCGTCCAACCAGGACACATTATCCTGATAACCTTCTTAGTCGCTCGTAACGGGGGCATTCCGTTCCTACAGCGCGCCTTCCCGGATGTGAAAATAGTCACAGGGGCCATTGACGACGGCCTCAGAGAGGTTTGGCTGGATCAAACGCCTGTGGAGAGCGATGGTCCCAAGGCATCTTCCCAAGGTGGTCACAAAGCCTGGGTGGTTGAGCCAGGTTTGGGACAAATGGGTACGCTATGCGCTGCTGGAGTGCGCGTTGCATCTAATAACACCATGCAGGTGATCGATATTATTTATCGTAGGATACGCGACGTTCCCGCTACCGGGCCGCTGTAGTCTTCCCGAATACATGGATCCTCGTGCATCCGCTCCCATCAGGGCAAGAAGAGAGGACACTTCATCGCGTGACCATGGTAACACGGACCGGCACACATGTCACGCGGGCATGTTGCTTCGGAAGTTGTCTTGCGCGCAGCTACTAAAGCAGCATTTTGTCGAAGAGGACGGGTGATCAACACGCCATGATACCAATATTGAAGTCATTGGTACTGATCGTCTTCTGCGCAGCGGCTGGGGCACGGCAAGCACCCGTCTCCTTCGTTCTCGTCGGAGACAGCACGACAAACAACGAGTGAGCGTGGAATGCATCTGAATCATTCGCTGGTACCCCCTAACACCGAACAGCACTGTAGTGGACTCCGGAGGATGGGGAAATGGTATGTGACGCTGGGCATCCCGGTTTTTGTACTGATCCACCCTCAAGGTTTTTGTGCGTCCTTGGCTCCTGACACGCCCTGCATCAACACGGCGCACGACGGAGCCACTACGGGCAGCTTTGAGGCATCAGGTCTGATGAACATCAGTCTGAGTCATATACAGAGCGAAGTCTCCAACGGTCGTCGCACGCTTGTAACCGTTCAGTTCGGTCACAATGATATGAAAGTCTGGGATGCCATTTCTGTCAACTGCCCGAGCGGCGCTGATTATCCTGTTAGATCGCTCCGCCCGAAAGCATGGGCCAGAACCTCACTGAAATGGTTCACCAAATTCGTGCCGTTGGTGGTGAACCCGTGCTAGTGACCAGGTGGGACTTTGAGGTCCGACACCTTGAGTTTTCAAACGTGTTGATTCGCACGATAGTCTGACACGCCGAAATTTCTTCGCGAATGGAACTTTGGACGACGTGCTGGAGCCGTGGGCTGAAGAGACCACCGAAATTGCCAAGGAGCAGCATACTCACCTGCTTGATCTGCACAAATACTCCATGGACTACGTCCAAGCGATTGGCGCGAATTCATCACACTGTCTGAACCGGACGCCCGACGATAATACCCGTGAGTATTCTTGTTCCGTCGGATGGAACGAGTACAGGTATTGAACCTTTGGCCTCACGGCACAGATCTGAATGCGAACGGGACTATCGTGTTTGGCCGGTCAGTGGCGTTATTCAGCCAAACCCTAACATCGACGCTAACGTGGCATGCTCGTAGCCTTGTCGCGGACTTGATGGCGCATAGCTTCCCTCACCAACTTCCTATCGTACCCAACCCGCCGCTCACATATAACATCACTCACGGCATTGCTTCGTATGCTTGTTAAACAGAGGGCAGCGATAGACGACATCGTCGAGACAATATTATAGAGAATGTGTATGATATCAGTTATAAACGATTGTTCAGATAGAACGAATGACGGTAATGATGGATGGATGGCGGGTATCATACAAAATGCCTTGACGAGTGCTCGACTATAAGAGGTCCGCAATTGGTCTAGGTCTACAGATCTATATGCAGGGTGCTGAGGTATGGTGAAGAGGTCCATTAGATTGTTCATTCGGTGGTGCAAACTTGTAAGGACGTTGCGAAGACCGATCCTGAAGTATCTGGTGAGAAGCGGACACAAAATTTTCGAGGTCGGCAGTACCTGGCGTGTAGAACCAAAAGCTGACCGCGATAATCACGTACAGACCTGTGGAGCGTGTCAATGGGACAATGCACGGGATGAGCGGTTTGGTCAACATACAGACGAGGATGACGCCTTCTAGCCAGTTGCTCTTCCCATCTCCAACCACGTAGCCCATGGTGTTTACTACGACCCGTCAGTACGAAGTATGCATGATAACATGGTCACCGTCACCTGAGATGTACAGCACCTACAGAGGACCGTGTGAGTAAGGTGAGGTGAGTGAGCCAGGCCATACGTACTACGGACTCGAAGGGATCGAACAATAGTGTCCTACGATCGGAACATACTGAGTGGGTCACCGCATAGAGAACACAAGAGACATTGCTAACATCGGTTTGTTCAGTACCCATCCTGAGAGGACGCAGAATCTGAGGCAGAGATTCAGTAGTGAACGCTTGCTAGACAAGAATGGAAACGCACGGTATGACGCAGAGGGCGGTTTGCTACAACGAATTGAATTATCAAAGGAAACCCCGCTGCGACGAATGACTCACGATAGTCGACCCTATCGCTACGCTCATGCTCAGAGATAACTGATCTTTCACCGAAACGTTGACAGCCGTGATACACTCTGAAGGAGGATCATGAGCGATACTCTGACGGCTGGCCGAGATGTCACTCACCCGCGAACGAACTGACCATCGGCAGGAGGATGAGGCCGATCCAGTCCTTGCTGATGGTAGAGGTGAAGCCATCCAAGTTCTCGATCAACAATTCCGCATTGAGAGCCACCAACTGTGGATGGTATGAAAATGCGGTCAGTATGTGATGGGTTACGAAGCGCACGCACACAAGGAGTGGCCGCAAGCAGGAGCACCACCATCGCCCAGCTAAGCTCCGGGATGCGTCGACGGAGCTGGAGCGGCTCGACGGATTTGGACAGATGGCCAGGCGTATCCGGAGGCGATCGATCGTAGCACGAGTAAATGTCCGCGATACCCGACTTCTCGTCGTCCAAAACGATGGTTTCTTCGCGCGAGGGAGAAGGGCTCCCTTCCCGGGAACATTCCGAGCTCTGCAGGGACTGCGAAGAAATGAGCCTGATCGACTTTGGGAATTCGGTCACGCTCGGCTTGGGGGATCGGTAGCGGAGGCTCGGGGCCGACTCGATGCCGGTTCCAGCTGGCTGGTCATCCAAGCTGTGACGGAATGCCTCTCCGGTGGAACGCTCAGTGTCGCACCGCCGCAACCGCAAGTCGTCGATATTCGGCGAGCAGGCCCGCGAGCCCGCCAGCGGGGAGTTCCCGTGCTTGCAGTGGGCTCCATGCCTGTGCTTGAACGTCTCGCTGGGTCGTTCGCTGTCCTTGTAGAGGTGGGAATGCGAAACCAGCTGGAAGAGGAGGTACGACAGGTATACTGGACGGTGTGACGTCTGTTTGAGCGCATCCGTGTATCAAAATCATTTTTATACTCACTGACGAAGAGTATGATGGAAACCTGAGGGGAAGAGTTTATCAGTTAGATCGAATCAATCCTTACATCGTCACGTACTCCTCTGCTCATCTTGAGCAAGTCCTTTTTCTGATCGTCTTGGGACTTTTCATTCGTTGCATTAAGCGCAAAGTGGTAGGCCGCAGGTAAAAGGAGAGCACCGACGCTCAGGCTGAGCAACGATGAGTGCATCTGAGTCGCAGCTTACCGAGACAAAGCAGGGTCGGTCAGAGATGATCCCAACACTGCAGAAGGAGCCCCGACTCACTGGCATCAAAGCCTTGCTCGGAGAAACGCATGCCGCCCGCGAAGAAGCACATCCCGAGGACAAGAACTGTAGGGTATGAGTTACGACGGTGCACAAACTGTGAGGTGGCCCGACTCACGTAGTTTGCTCAAGATCCCGCCGACCACTGCAGGGCAGGCCGTGAGTGATGGGATAGGTTATATTAGTCTGTTCGACTGACGAGATGATTGCACCACTCGAAGTTCACACTTGCGAAGTGCAATGACCTACGCCACAAGATCAGATCATGTATTGGATACAGCTATCTGGTGCATGCTTACCGCTATCACGATCTCGACGCTAGCAGTGCAAGCGATGAGGATCAGCTCAATGCGTCCGAAGGGTTCCTTCAGACGTACGTGTTTCCCTGGTCATAAAGGCTGTCAGCATCTGGTAGTCTGCGGGCTGCAGGTAGGATAAATGAGTCTTACCATGGTTGCATTCAATAACCCCGTCTTGCTACCGCCAAGTCGCGCAGCGAGATCGGCGGTTGCAAGATCATGTAGCTGATCATCCATTCAATGGTGATACATGCAACAGAGGAAGAATACACACCCTGACGAGAGGAAGGAACGTGATGATACAAACTGAAACGTCTTGTTAGTTATGAGCAACGTAGAAAAATGAGGTGCGTACATATGCAGACAAGAGTGTGAGAGGATTCGAGAGTTTCGCTGAGGATCCACTGAAAATATGTCAAGTTTTTGGAAGAGGCGCATATTCAGAGGGGCGTACAGCAGCAGGCAGCAAGAACAAGAGAATATTGAAGTCTACAGAGTGTATATGGTTAAACGACAGGAACTTCCTCTCAGAGAATGAGACGTACAAGATCCAGCCAAAATGGTGGTCCAACCATGCCACCACCGATACGTGCTCGGATCTGCAGGCGGACGGTCTGGTTGCTGCACGTCCTGCGCGCTTTGTTGCCCGTCAGGATGAAAGCGCGGCAGCTCGCGGTCGGCCTGTCGCCTCCCCCAGCTCCAGTTCTTCTCGCGCCACGTCTGGATCAAAGACTTGGGTTGCGAATGCTTGGTTGTGCTAGGACTGTGGGCTACGAGGTTCGATGTGGAGTCGACAGAGATCTCGGACGTGCTGGTGAGCGTTCGCGCTATCGGCAGCGAGTACAACTGCGAAGGTTGGGGGGAAGCCATCGCCGATGTCGTCGTCGCCGTTGTCCGCAGTGCCGGCAGCGATGTGGTATACTTATGAAACGGGCACGGCGGACGACTGAGACGGGGCGCGTTCATTTAGCGATCCACGCGAGCGTTCGACGCGATCGGCTACGGGCTTCTTCACGGACGCGAACCCCATTTAGGAATGCGTATGCCCATGAATGGAAGGCGCGGTGCTTCTTGAAGCTGTCGGCCGTCATTGAGATGCGCCTCCGAGCACGGTAGCAAGAGCAGGGCTTGTTCGATTGTGACAGCCGTGACTATTGCTGGAGTCGCTATATTGAGAATCAGAGCCCAACATCCGTCGTCTCTGGAGATTTGGAGGTGAAAGAACAGGCGTGATCGTGGGTATTCTTTTTTTTTTTTTTTTGGTTACGAGCAGATATTCTTATTTAGCAGTCGACAAGCATGTCTAACCCTAAATAAGCTACTCCTAAATAGCGGGCTTTGTGTAGCCCGGTCCGAGGAAAAATGCTCAATACTACGACCCCTGGGGGAACTCCAGGGTGAGTGGGGCTCGTGCACTACCTAGGTGGCTCCGGTCTGCGGAGTCTCGGCAGCTTAATACCCACTAAAACCTCACGGCGTTTGGCCCAGTCTTCCGGGAGTGCCTGCTCGTTTAAGAGCAGTCCATCCCACGTTCCCTGCACTTGCCTCACGTGCGACTCCGTGCGTATCGTTCTGCATGCCATAGTGTGGTCGCTTTCAAGTCGTCTTTGTATGGCCATCGCCCACCTTCGTCGTATTGTTTCTCCACTGTGCGTCCTGTCTTGTATCGTCCGTTCACACCGGAGCACCCATACCAGGTACGCAGACTCCGAGATTAGTATCCTCATGAGCCTTGACCGATTAGTCCGGAGTTGTTCGACTCCTGTTTCGTGGCTCGTTTCTTTGATTTGAATCGCGCCGCATCCAAGGATGAGGCCGAGTGTGATGTTGGGCGGGGCTCCTCGGCCTTGCGGCCAGGCGTCGTGCAGCAGGTCCCACACTACCTTCCCCGGCCCGTTATCACATCCCGTCATTATGTGTTCCAGTGATTCCTTGTCCCCGCAGTAGGTGCATGCCTCTCTTTCCACGAGGCCCGGGACATTCTGCCAGAACTTCCCTAGCCTGTGGGATCCGTGCATTGCGCGGTATAATAGTTGTCTCACCGGTTGGCGGAGGTCTCTGCATCTTATCGACTTCCACAGAGCTTCGTCGTCCAGCATCACGCCGTTTGTCTCCTTGATTGCGTGCCGTGTCATGTCCAGTGGGGTCAGTGCTGCCGGGTGTACGGTCTTCGGTCCTTTGTGGGCCAATACCCTTTCATACAGCATAGATTGGGTCATAGCTGAAAGCTTCGCGCCCCGAAGGTTGAACTCTGGGGGAATGCTGAGGTCGAGGGTGTCGGCTTCGTCTTTGTTGGTTCCTTCTTTTGCCAGTGTGTCTGCCCTTTCGTTTCCTTCCTCGCCAGAGTGGCCTTTGACCCAGAGGAAGTCCGTCGTCGCTGACCGTCTCCTCAGGTGGAACGCCGTGGCTTTGAACAGGTCGGAGTTCGCTATTCCTGTCCACCCTATGTCCTCCCACCTCGGGAGGTGTGCCATTAGGCCAGCAATCACATACATCGAGTCGGTCTTGAAGAGTATCGGTACGAAGGGCGCCGTCGTCTGCAGCACTACCAGGACCGCCGCAACTTCACCCCTCTGGTTCAAGTGTTTATCCCCTGGTACTCTGATAGCCCTGCTGGCGCTTGGTATGTCCGGCACCCATATTCCACTTCCGCATACCGCGTCCAGGGACCCGTTGTTTGTACAGGATCTGTCTGTATATATGGTCATTCGTTCTTCCTCCACGTTTCGTCCCCTGGCAGGTCTACTGAGTCGCGTGGCAGGTCCTCTCTTCGGTTTGTGTTCGCCCGCAAAAATCCTTATTCCTTCGCCGGGTTCGGTTTTGAGAGACACTGATGGGTCAAAACGTATCACTCCCCGACGGCTTCTCTCTTGCCTGTTCTTCTCTTGTCTGGTGTGTGTCAGGGTCAGTCCGTCGTCTCGCCTCCTACTGTGGATTGAGAACCGCGGTTCAATCCGTCGAAGTATTGTGTCCGCTCGTTGGCAGCACATGTTTGGGTCCTGGCACCCCGCGTTGCGGTCAGCAACACATTCATCGCACTGGCATCTATTGTGCCGCGAGTGACTGATCTTCCATATTCTTTTCGCTTGGTCTAGCATATCCTTGACCGTTACCACTCCGTGTGCGGTCTTCAGGCACTTGTCCTTCGTCTTGTGGTATGTCCATCGCGGTGCTCCTAGGTGGCACCAGGCAGGTAGGAGCATTTTCACCTGGTCTGCAATCCTGATTGCGTCGAAAACGACATCGTATTTCTTCACCATTTTCAGCCAGAGGGCAATATCCCTGGGCATCTTCGCTGCGTTCGGGCCTTGTGTCGGCGCTGCCCAGTCTTGTAGGAAGGAGTTCAGCCTGTCTTTCGAGTCGACCCCTTGTGGGGCGGCGTTGTTCACCAGTAAGTCCGCCAGGGCGGCCCATCTCGGCCTTTGATTGTTCATGGTGAGGTACTCCCGCAGCCATACCAGTGCGATAGCTTCGTTTCTAGCCTCTAGGTTGATGAGGCCTATCCCTCCTTCCTCCTTGGGTCGCTGGAGCTCGGCCATCACTATCAGGGAGGCTCGGCCTTCTCCCCATATAAAGTTGCATATCATCTTGTTCAGGTCTTCCAGTATCGAGTTTGGCATTCCCTGTACCCTCGTCTTGTACTGGGTGAGTCCTCCGACCACCATCTGCACGACCAGGGCTTTCCCTTGTAGTGTCGGCTTCGCTGCATTCCATCTGTCTAGGTTCCGTTTCACCTTGTCCGCCGTGTCCGACCATACTCCCGCTTCGTCTATCCCGTTCCCGATCCATGTCCCAAGCAGCTTGGCCGCCTCTCCATCTTTTAATATTCGCACATCCTGCGGGATCATTTCCACCGTGCTCGCGTCCATCTTTCTCGTCTGCCATACCCTCTCTCGGAACTCTCCGGTGCCTATCGGTATGATCTCCGTTTTACCTTTGTTGAACTTTGCTCGTGATGCCCTGCACCACCCGTCTAGGATGTCAAGGAGGTCACTGTACTTGTCCTCTGCGGACAGGTACACAGTCGTGTTGTCGGCAAACAGTGCCACGATGATGGCTTCCGCCTTCCCTGGGATCCGGAACCCTCTCAGTCTTCCATCCCCTCTTAGTTTTCATGCTAGCGGTTCAATTGCCAGGTCGAAGAGGATGCACGATAGTGGGTCTCCCTGTCGTACGCCTCGCGTTACTCTGAAAGTTCTACTTTTGACGCCGTTTATCATTACAGTTGTGTTCGCATTTGAGTACAAGGCTTTCACCGTGTTGATGAAACGTTTCGGCAAGTTGAATGCTTCCAGGGTTGCCCATAGGTATTCGTGGTTGATTTTGTCGTATGCTTTTTCTTGGTCGAGTGCTACAATTATGCCGTCTTCTTCCATGGCTTCCGCGTATTTGACCATCATTTGTGACAGTTTCACCTGGCTGAATATCGACTGGCCCGGTATAAACCCGGCTTGATCGCTGTGCACCATTCCGCCGATCACATCCGCGAGTTGCATGGCTAGAGCCTTGGTGAGTAGTTTGTGGTCTGTGTTGAGGAGAGTGATCGGTTGGTAGTTTGCGATGTCAGCCTTGTCCCCCTTCTTATATATCGGGCACATCCATCCATCCGTGAACTGTGTCTTCTCGTCCATGCCCTGGGTTTGGATGTCGTTAAAGACTTCCGCCATCACCGACATGACGTTGAAGGACGCCATCTCAAATTTCACTCGTTTCGCGTGCAGTGAGTCGAGTTCCTTCCACACTTCATACGGTATTCCGTCCAGGCCCATGGCCTTCCCGCTTTTCGATCATTCGAGCGCTTGTCTGACATGATGTTCTGTCAGCGGTTCTTGCATCGTTTCTCTGACGTTCTCCGGCAGCTTGCGCTCCTCCGGGATTATCGCCAGTGCCGTTTCTATATTCCGCCGGTGTGTTCCATGGGCCCACTCCTCTTTTTCTCCGTCATGCTGTAGCCGCTCGTGGTGCAGTCTCGCGATGTCCGCCATCTACTCCGGCGGAGTTGGACGGCTGCTCTGGGTCCGCCGAGTTGTAGATCCATAGGCGTTTCCCATACATTCTCGTTATTGCTTCTAGGTTTTGTTCTGTGAGGTGAGTTTCCTGGAGCGCGATGATGGCGATCTTGTTGTCCCGCATCATAGCATGTATGTCATTCCACTTGTTCAGTGGGGTTCCGCCCTGCACGGTGTGTCCGTTCATGTTCAGGGTCGCCACTTTTAGGTGGGCATGTTTTGCCCTCTTCGGGCCTTTCGGGGCTTGGTCGTCCTGAACCTGTTCAGCATTTCCGCCTCCGAAACCTCTCCGAACGTCGTCGAGGCCGTGCCCGGCGGTGGGGGGCACGTCCTCTCTGTTCGCGGGAGGGCGCGCGCCAAGACCGGGGTTTGAGACCGTAGATAAGGGGGGTGTGTGTGTGGTTGTGGTGTTGGCAGCAGGCTGTATGACCCGTATTGCGCCCTCTGCCTTCGAGGGCGCCAGGGGAGACTATTATCGTCCGGTCTTCCACGGACAGGACTATGCTGAGGTACTCCTATAGGCACCGCTCGGGCGATGGCATTTAGTTGTTTACTCAGCTTCAGCTTACACGCGCGGCTTGTCCGGCCTAAATAGGCCTCCGCTGGCACTTTGCCAAGGCGCCGGTCTTGTAGCATGTCGACCATCAGTCCTCCTTCCCAGTGAAGGAGCTGTATATTAGGTCGGCATAGCTTGGGGTGATGCGTGCCGCGACCGGTCGACACGCCCCCTTGAGTCCCGAGCCATCGTTGGTAGCAGCGTGTCATCTCGTTTAAGATTCAGAGTGGGGGTTACACGCCGTCTATCGTCTATGTATCGTTACAGTTGTCTGATCTGGTCTACGTGCGGTTACATTCCACGTCCCTGGTTCCTACCTCTGAACGCGCCACAGGCATTCCCGTACCCTCTGCGCCCTTGGTCTTGGGTGTGCGTTGAGGAGTTCTTGGTCGATCCGTGGAAGCCCGCCGGGATCTGCTCTCGGATCGGGCACAGGCCGTATACGTGGTCGACTCCGTAGCAAAAGGTGCATTGGCCGGCGTGGCACTGTTCGACGGGTCCAACCCGCGAGTGCCAGAAGTTGGTCTTCGACATGATCGCATGGACGTCGCGGTATGCGCAAGGGAGCGAGGTGTTGATTACCGGGCCGTATATATTGTATCGTGGTTGCGGGCGTCCCTTGGGCACGAGGAAGGGAAGTATCTGGCATTCCAGGTTGTATATGAAGTTGTTGACCTGTTCGATAGCTTTGTCGTTGTTGGGGTCCATGCCGAGGGCCATAACGATATTGGAGGCTTTCCCTGCGAGGGCTACCTGGACGGCGTAGAGCATGAGGTCAGCATCCACGTCCAGAGGTCCTTTAAGTGTGAGGTAGTACAACGGGTTGACGACAATGTCATCGAAACTGAGGGCGAGGAAGGCTACATCGGCGGAGGCGAAGACACCCTGCGTGAGGATGCGGGCTTTGTTCTCTGCCGTCAGGTAGGTGAGTAGTCCCGTGCGGGGTTGGCGTTTGTCCGCTGCCACCGGCATAATAATTCTCAGTCGTGCGCCGTCCTCGAGGAAAGCCTGAATCACGGCGCGTACTTCTCCAAAGGCGTCCTGGGCATCGTCCGCTGAGAGGTTTGGCTTATCAAAGACGGTGATGAGGATGTTATTGCTGAGGTTTTCGTCTTCCTCTGCCCAGTCGCGTACCTGGCGCTCTTGTATGTCTTCCAGCTGTTGGAGTCGGAAACGCATGTGTGGCATGGTCCACCCGCCGGCCGGTGCCTGGGCAATGGGTATCTCCACCCGGCGGGGGCGGTCCTTGTCTACGGCCGTGTATGCGCGGTTCGCGATGAGTTGGTCGTCGATAATCGCTAGTTTCCCTTCGGGTGCGCTGTCTGGGGGAGGGGGGGGAAGGTCGTCGTCCCGTGAGACTTTGACGTCCGTGATACGCTCGGAGTCCAGTGTTCCGGTTGAGCCTTTCATCAGGGACGCCGTGACGAGCAGGGCGATTTCCTGCTGCCTCCGTCCAACTCCCTGGGGGGTGGTGTTCCGGGTATCTTGCCCACCCAGGTGTGTTCCTGTGTTGCCTGCGGGTCTGAGGTGGGTGGTTGGGGTGACGATGAAGGCGGGCTCCGCATCGCCCAGGTCTTCCTGTGCCGCCATCTGCACGTTGTCGCGACGGAAGTTTGTGTGTGTTGTGGCTGTGTCGAAGAGGCGAGGGGAATTCTTGAGGTGATAGGAGTGTACCACCGATTCTTCAGCTTCTTCTTGCAGAAACTTCCCTGAGGTCCCGGGCTATCTAAGTCGGGGATTGCTCAGTTGGCCGTCGGTTAATAAACCTGACTTGAATTTGATGGGACAAGCTTTGTGAGCTTGTCGGCGATACCTAAAGAGGTAAGAAGACGGTTAGCCTGTATGGGAGGCTTGAGGGGTCTTGTGTTGATGTGTTGTACGACGCGCGGCGCGTCGAAGTTCCTAGAGAAATAAAGGGAGGGATCAGTGGTTCCTTGGGTGGCGGAGGCGATAGAGCGTGGGAAACGGTTTCGAACAGCCTACGGTGGCTGTGTAGAGTCGATAGCGTCGATAGAGAGTCGATAGGGAAGCTGTCCAGGCACTCGAGTCCTGACAGAGAGAGAGTTTAGCAGACGACTGCTGAGTAC
>NW_006767447.1:286054-293026 GCF_000264995.1 Punctularia strigosozonata HHB-11173 SS5 | reverse complement strand
CGTCTCCGCCTCTGGAAACGACTTCTCAACTGGATTCTTCGCCCTCGACGACTCTCTCGCAACGGCCCACACCCGGCTCCAACGCGACAGTCAACGGACCGCTCGATATATGACTCAAGGACAATATGATGTACGCTACTCGTACCCCCCTCTCTGACGCTGAACTTACAGAAATTCTTCGGTTCGGCAGAGAGGAGGGCGGCTGGACTCGCCTTCCGGACCCGACTTCCCCTTCGCCGGCGACAATCTATGCTCCGCAGCCCCGCCCTGCTACGAACCCCGACACCTCGTCGAACACGCTACACGCCAACTCTATACAATTCCCGAGCACACCGCACCCACTCACCGGACGCGTCCTCGACGACGAAGACTATCGGCCCATCGTCGCGGAGGCCGAAGGAACAAGCGAAGATGTCGACTTCCCTGGGTACTACCGGGCAGCCGGTTGCCTCATCCCTCTCGGCGACCCTCTATTCAGCGAGAATCGGCTCAAAGCCCCGATCCGTGCCGAATCGCCCCCGTTCTACCCAAACTCGATCCATCTCCTGATGGCCTCCGACCGCTCGTATTTCAAGACTCTCTCGGCGCCTACGACCCCCAAACCAGCTTCGCCGGACGACCCTCACTCGTGCACCTATGTCATCAAGCTGGTCCCTCGCGACGACCCTCGACTTAACGGCCATCCGTTCAAGCCGAGCCGACTTCCCGGCCCTGGCGAACCCGTTGCGCCGCACTGGGTCAACGAACAGACCCCGCTGCTGTACATCAGCGAAGGTCTATTTCAGATATTATCGGTCGGCTTTGCGCTTCGCCCGTTCCGCGAAAGCATAAGTCGATTTCTTTCTCAACTACCTACGGCCTCTAACTACAAGAACTCACAGGGCAGCCTCGAATATCGCAAGAACTTTGACGAAGCGGTGGACCGTCTCCGAGAAGACGGGATCGACCCTTACCCCGAGCTCTTGGGGTATTATCGTGAGGACGGCTACGCCATTCCTATTGGCCAACCGCCCTCGAGCGACCACCGAGTCAAGCTGCCGATCCGAGCCACGTCTCCTCCAGGATTCCCTCGCTCTATTCACGACCTCGCCATCGCGGCACCGCTGGTATTCCGACCGTTATCCGCACCTTCAACGCCCCGACCCCCTGAAAGCCAGTACCACGTTTCGAGGACGTACGTCCTCGAACTGGTACCGCATGGCGACCTCAGGCTCTGTGGCCGCATGCTCCGAAGCAGCCGGCAGCCTCTGCTCGGAGAAAATCTCTCACCTCACCATACCGACGACTCGACACCTCGGATGTACTTCATCGAAGACGACTTCAACATTCTCGTCAGCATGACACGAGAAGCGCAATCCGAGGCCTCCAACATCGACTCACCCGAGAACGGCTCCCCTCCGATGACGCAAGTACAAGATGAAGAGCTTCAACAAGCTCTGCTCAACGGCGAGTTCCCCGCCCTGCCCGACGAATACTATGCCACCGCCGGATACGCGATTCCGATGGGGAACCGCCCGACAGCCCCCTTCGAATCAAAGTCCCTATTCGCGCCGCCTCACCCCCCGGTCTCCCCGGCTCAATCCACGACCTCTCAAAGCAGATGCCGCGTATCTACCGCCCGCTATCTGCGCCGACGACACCCGATCCACCCGCACGTGACTATCCGACATCATGCATGTACACTCTCGAACTCGTTGACGACCGCGACCCTAGGCTCGCCGGGAAACATCTCCGAGCACTATACCGCGACTCGGATGGCTCAACTCCCGCGTCGCACTCGGTCACCGACGAAACGCACCGCCTTCTCTTCAGCCACGGACTGTTCAAACTACTGGCGCGGGTCTCTCATCAAGCGATCCGCAACCAAGCTCGTGAACAGGTAAGCCGCTCGACTTATGCTCTCCGACACTCACCGGTACTAACGACAACTCAGGAGCTCGCAGAAATGCAGGCACGACGTCAGCGTCTCGAATTGCCCGACATCGACATGGACGCCTCCGATCTTCAGGGCCCCATGCGTGCCAATGCACTCGTTCTGTCACCTCCGGTCCCGCCTCACCTATCGCTTCCCGATCCGCTGACGACACTTCAACACGCACCGCTAGCCGGAAACAAACTCTTGCGACGCCTCGACAGACTCAGGATCGCGGAAGGACCCGCAGCTGAAGACCGCCCGCCCACACCTCGACCGCCGATGGAAGGAATCGAAATCAGCGTAGAGCATCGACTCCGATTCCCGCCCACGAACGCCATCCTCAATGACCCCGGCATGCCATACTATCGCACCGACGGATACTTGATTCCCATCGGCGAGTCTCCGACCAGCGCCAACAGGATCAAGATCCCAATGCGACTTCAAACGCCTCCGGGGTACCGCGGCACCGTCCACGCGCTCTCGCAGGTCGACCCGTCCCTCTTCCGCCCGATGTCAGCGCCTCCGACTCCCGAACCAGCACCCGAAGACTATCCAACCTCGCAACGCTACCATCTCTTTCTCGACGCACCCCGGGACCCGGCCGAACGCCAATCTCCATTCTCCATCGAAAGCTCTCTGGTACCTCCTCAAGACGATCGCCCCTCGACGCGAACGCTACGGGACTCGGACCCGTACCTCTGGTTCGACAAGGCCCTTTTCGACTACCTCCATATCACTTACCCCCTCGCCGACGGATGGAGCAACAACATCAACGATCCAGCGACGTGTCTCCCCGGCCCCGAAGGAGGCGACGCGCCCGAGTTGCCCACCGTCGATGAAGAGACGCACCTCGCCGAATACGACCGCCTCACCATCAACTACCCGGTCTCCACCGAGCGCACAACGGTGACGCCACCCCCGTCCATCTGGCGCAACGAGAACGATCCTAGGTACGTCTACCTAAATTCGGTCTTATTCTCCAGAACTCATCTCTTTGAACACACTAGTAACGGCCCTGTACCGGCCTTCTCGCGCTCGGACACGACGACCCCTGCGAGCGAAGAACGTCCTCGAACCCCCGCCGGCCGTGGACGTAGCATGTTCCGGGTCATGTATGACCGGATATGCGAGCTCACCGAGGCTACTCAGTTCACCGTGGCCGCCATCGCCACGCTCCTCTCAAGCCACGCATCATTCTATCGCACCGCCCGCACTCAGCACGAAGCCATGCAAGCGGCTCTCTCGCAAGTCCTCGAACAGGTCGCCGCCACGTCCGACGCCGTCGCCGAATACGCTACCGACCACCGAAACTTCGTGGACCGACTCACCGGCGACGTACTCGATCTCCAGCTCGACATCAATGCTATCCGCACCAATGTCGAGGCCTGGAACTGGACACCGGAGGACGGCGACGAAGTCGACGGTACGTTATTTCTCTTCACCGACAAACCGCCGCCCTCGCTAACTACCACTCAGTCGACCATATTCTGCGCTCTTCGTCCAGCTCCAGCTCGGACATCGACATATCCGCCGCCGACTACAACGACCTCCAGCCGTGAAGACTCCGCCGCAACGACTCCTCAAGATGCTACGCGCCCCCAAGCATGTTCGCAACCTCACCGTTCCACCCGCTCCGGCCTGCGTCGCTCTCTAACTACAAGAAATATGCGCTCGGACTCGCGATCAACTGTAAGCGATACGTATTTGGACTATGTACATGTACAATCCTTCCCGGCCTCGCGAACTTGTATCCTCCGTCCCACCAGCTCCCCGACTCCTCCGCCTCGGTTATGAAAGTTCCCAGTAGTGTAGAAACTTCCCCTGTTGCTCGGAAAGTCATGTATCCTATGAGAAATGATATCGAAAATGTACGGAATGACTTACCTGGAGAATTACCGGAAATCCTGAGCCTCGGACTTCGAGTTTCTGAAGCGCCACCCACCGGGCCGTCGGAGTTCGAATCCACGGAGGATGAGTGGGTCACTGCGATATGGCTCGGAGATGCGGCCGACCTACCGGAGAATGTGCGAAATCAGCCCGAAATAATATACCTTGACTCACAAATGTCGTATTTCAGCTCTAACACAGTACAAATAAGGACTGAAGATGATATTAACGGCCAGGCCTATAAAGCCTCGAATAGACTGTCTAGTAACCGTGAGAAAGTGACCCAGGAATTTGGCCAAACCGGACGAACTGGCGATAAGGGACCGAAACATGGACTTGTGAAAAATCCCGTGTTGGTATTTGGCGCGTACAAACGAGTTGACAGGAAAATCAAGCCAGTACCTGGAGTATACCCAGAAGATGCCAAGGTAACCAGGCAGTTTCCTCGCAACCCTCTGATTGGCTTGACAAAGTTACCGGAGCACGGTTTTCTCAAAGATCCCCCGAAGGACGGCGACCTTGTCCTATTACGAAACACGGCAATTGAGAAATCACACAATCGGAAAGCAAAACCCAGGTATCTAGGCCCTTTCCAAGTCATTGGAAAATCAAAGGGCGGGTCGTATGTGATTCGAGAACTTGATGGAACGTTTATCAGGCGTGGCATAGCGCCATTCCAGATCCTACCCTATCGGGCTAGAATGCAGGAATATGTCCCGGCAGCCGAACTGCGGGAGGATCCGTTCAAGCGAGATGACGTCATGGATACCGGATCCGATGAGTTCAAAGCAGAACAATTCCATGAAGAAGACGAGAGTGACGGAGAAGGGTAGGAAGGCAGAAGAAGAAGTCTGAATATTCCACTCCGCCCATGAGAAATGCCAAGGGCATCCCTCATGTGAATCCTAGAAGGCCGAATTCAGGAAGCATGACAGCGGCCCCTGAAAGAAGCCACGACAGCCAGACAAACGGCGACCGAGCGCAGTACTCCAGACCACCGAAGAACGGTTGGTCCTACGAAAGGAAACGAAGCGCCACAAAGCGGAAATACTTGTGGGAAAAGTAAGGAAGCCCGCACACGCAAAGTACCCGCACGCAACAGTCTGACTGCTCCCCCCATACCGCGCACGCACAAATGGGACAGTCTCCCTCTCACCTCTACGTTCGCCAACGTCCTACCATGCCATACGATGAACTTTCGTCTGGACCTAATCCGTTCCCCAGCCAGGTAGACAACGCTCTACCTTCTCGACGCGAGAAAGACGACCAACAATCCATCCATAGCCACGACCGGCTAGAGCTTCCCAGTGATGCTCAGGATTTCGATACGACTGACAGCGACACCGACTCCCGCTCCGTAACCTTTGCCGCCAACCCAGAATATTATAATCACTTAACGACCAACATCGCTCTCTGGCAACGTCGCTCTACTATGACCCCGCAGCCGGGGGACTTGTGGAGCATCCTCGATCCCGATGACCTCGCGACCATGTCATGGGACGAGTGGATCCCCCTCGTATTCGACTCCCCCTCTGACCGCAGCATGGCCGGATATGCGGGACGTGATGGCTATAGCTGGTCCAACGGCCCACCCCTCCAAACCCTCCGACCCGCTCACCTGCTTCGACGAGAGGCCCTGGACGCTGAGCCTGGTCCGGCACTCCCGGCTCCTCCATTCCCCAACCCACTTATCCCGCGCATTGGCTGCCTGGACAACGGCAGCTTCTCGATCCTCGCCGTTCCAGTCGACGTAGAGAACCCCTTTATATGGACGCTCACGGCACCCATCCTCGGGGACGTACACATCGGCATACACATCCGCATGGAGTACGCCAGCACCTGGGTGTGCGGCACCGTTCGGTCCATATTCCGACTGCACGACGACTGCGTCACCTTTTTCGTGCATGGGATTGTTGTGTTTTCCGGACAGGTCATCAACTCGGAGCGCGTCATGTTGCGCGTCACGCCGGAGCTCGCCCGCCTTTCAATGCGAGATTGGACAAAGCACAACGTTACCAAAACCGCCGACGCGACCATGCAAGCCGACACGTTTAGCAGCTGGGAAGGACCACGGGTGGCGATGGCAAGGGAAGAGGACGTGTAAACTCGTTATCGATTTTTTTGTATTAGATTATACGAACGCAGTGCCGGGATATGCAACGGACATCGAAAGGAAAATAAGGGGCATATCGCAAATAATCCGACAGGGAGTGTCTGACACCAGGACAATGAACCAGTAACCAAGGAATGAGGTAGGAAGGCGCGTGCGAATAACAAATAGCAAATAGAACGAAGTTAGGACGAGTAACCTTTGCCGTTGTCCATCATTCCCCTCCTTACTCACTTACCATGGGACAAACGTACCGCTTGCGCAACTCTCTCGACCGAGATCTCCCAGCCGAAGAGACAGCCCCTCCCTGTAAGGCTCAAAAAAGATGGAATCATGGCTTCATCGCTAACTATCAGAGTAGTCATGGTAGAAACACCTCCACTCCAGACACCGGAGGAACCCACCCTGCAAGACTGGTGGATGGAGTCCGAGGAGCGTGCTATCACTAGTCATGCTTTGAGTAACGAGCGGGACTCCGAATCTACTTCTCCCACCTATTGGCCCAGGAATGATCCCCCTATCGAATCGACCAGTCATCTTCGCCCCCATACAACCAATGAGGCTACTAGGCCAGGCGAACTTTGGGATCTCCTTTCCGCAGAACCAAGAGAACACATTCACTTGGAAGACTGGATTCCACTCGTCTTTGACACCCCCAATGACACCGAAAGACACGACTTTAGATCTCGGGGGTGCTACACCTGGAACATCGGCTCTCCTGTTCATGCCCTGCACCCAGCCAGCCTGCTCCAGATCGAAGCCCTGGATGCCGATGAAGACTTGCCGTACCGAGCTCCACCCATTCCAGACTCCATCATTCCACCTACCACGTGCCTAGACGATGGTGTTTACCAACTTTATGCCTCACCTACTCCCACTTATGAGCTCCGCACTTGGGAACTATGTGCCCCCGTAGTCGGCAACATTTGCATAGGGATACTCGTCGCCATAGAGCGAAGCAATGTCGCCATCTCCGGAAGCGTAACCGACATTGTTCACCTCGCTGCACAATGTGTAACATTCCGTATCGAAGGGACCCTACGGCGTGCCAACCTGCTTG